>NC_048894.1:54565283-54567995 GCF_011077185.1 Oxyura jamaicensis
AAAAAAAAAAAAAAGAAAAAAAAAAGTTTTGTTGCATTTCCCATGGTAAACATGAGGAAGTTTAATCAGATTTTTCCAAAAAAAAAGTCATATACAGATCTCTTTCAGACAAGGAAGGCAAGGAAGGGAGGAATTGCTGGTAAACACTGCAAATCCCTAGAGCTTCAGACTTAACTGCCCTCCAACATTCATCTCTTACTAAGGTAGAGGATTAGAGTTAACATAAACAGGGAGAATGGGACTGTAGTGTGATACTGATTTTAACAGGCACTGACTGCCACATAAGCCTTGCCCTGTACTTAAGCTTCTCTTTTGAAGTGTGTTATTAGACCCTTTTATTTCCTCCTGACCACTCACGATGAAATTTTATAGCATGCTGTAAAATAACTGACAATCTGAAAGGTTATTAAGCTATATATTTTACAGGGGGTTGTAGTAATTCAGAAAGATGAGACATAACAGATAAAATGTGAGTTAAACTCATAATGGCTAACATTATGAAATTATAGAGACCGAGGTGAAAAATCAATTCAATGTGATTTTGTTTGATGTCCTTCTTGAAAAGGCTTCTACAGTCATCTGAAAACACAGACTTGCATGAGGACTTTGTACATGATGTGCATTCCTTCCAGGAAAACATTATGTGCTCCATAACTAAGTGAAATCTCAACACCTAGCTTCTCTGCTAGCTGAGAATTCCAGATGTATTATTTTGCAAGAACTAATGGTTTCTACTCATTAAACACTTCTCCTAAGCATTTCAGTGGTTATAGGCTCTTTCTGCTTCAATAAAAGATAAAGCTATATTAATGACCTTTTGTAAGTTGTAATTAGATGAACCTTCTTGGAGGCCAGAACTAAACTCTAATCTGTCTTTCTCCACTGATGTTTGAGGCTGCTCTAGGTGTTACGACCTCTGCATTTCATTTTTACCATCTGTAAGCGGTAAAAATGGCAATGGTTTCACTTGGTCAAACTAAGTATCAGGTGTATTGGGGCTGATTTACCAAGGTTCCAGCTGACATAATGTTATTCTAAATCCAAAAGTCAGACATACAGATGTCTTGCTGAGATGCTAGCTAGCCTACAGGCACTGCACATCTCTTCAGGCTTATAGGCACATTAGGAATCTCATATATGTGTGTACTTTTATTCGCACAGTCAATGTTATAATTCCCAGAAATGCCTGAACATCAGGAAATCTTGGTACCTCTCAGGACATTGGATCAAGACAAGGGATCCTCTGCCCATTCAGTTCATTGGGGATCAAACTGATAGATTTTCTCAGGGGAGGTCCATGGAAAAGTGAAAAACAAACAAACAAACAAACAAACAAAAACCACCATATAAAATAAGGGATGTGGCATCTCAGTCAGTACTGTGAATTACTTATGAAATCACTGTCTTCCTACTGCTTAGAACACATTGCCTAAATCCCAGAGAGAGGCAGGATTTTAGACATCTACCTCCTCATAATTTCCATTTGTGTTTTAGCATGCTATTTTTGTGTGGATTTTTTGCTTAGGTTCCCCCAAGCATTAGCAGCCAAAATGGTAAAATTGAGTGCTGGGAATTCAATAAGGCAACTAAATGCCAAATACTTAGGTGTAAATTTAAATCGCATCTGACATTCAAGTCCACCATGTAGAACTAGCTATAAAAGAAGCTCAATTTTTTGAAATATTGAGCAAATTCATATCATACAGGAGAAGCTTTAGTGGATCATATAATCAGCAGAGTTCAAATTATGGCAAAGGTCTTTAATTTTGAAGAAACATGCTCTGTGTGCATGAATCATCAAAAAAGTAGGAGTCCACCACACCATAATATGGTATGTGTTTAATGGTATCTGTAACAGGTTGTTCTTAAACAGAATATTAAATTAGGCAGTATTTTATTTAAATACTCACCACACATCCTTGAGCCACAGAGTATATTAATATCACAATAAAAATACACAAAATGGTACGAATTTGTATTGTCAGGCACCCTGGAAAACACTAAGGAAGAGAAAAAAAGATTTATAGATAATCATTAAAAAAATATTTTAAAACATGGGGTTGTTATTGTTTAGTAGCCTTTTTACAGTGAACAAAGTGGTATGAGAATTTTTCCTGCAGTGTAAATTATGACACAAGCATGCAGTTATAATTGTGAATATGTGTTTTAATGATAATTGCATTTGGGTGTAATACATTTGAAATTATTATTACGATATATTATTTCTCATTATAAATAAAACTCTTTGAAAGGTTAGTAGGCTGCCTGCTCATAATGCAAACAATAATCTATGATGGCATTGGACTTTGTTCCCATGGGAAATATACCCAAAACACATTTTGCTTTGTAAATTATCAGCTACAAATAGTGATTCAAGAGAACATACAAGGGTAGCATGAAATCTTTCAGCGGTATTTGTGTCTTCTACTATAATAGTCACATTAAATGCCAGGGTAGTTTTAATTATAAGGACACATTTAAAATATTGAATTTGTCAGAGCAGAAAGAGCAGTAGAGAACAAAATTGTCTAGTGGAATGGCATCTTGCTCATCTCCATTTTTACCCCGATTCCAGCACTGAAGTATGAAGTGTTCACTGCTGTGGAGCATACATGAAATGAGTGACAAAAAGTGAGAAACAACAAGTCTGTTAGGGTGTAGTACTTACGCTTGTTCCAGCCATATTGGGCTTATGTGGCAAGGTATTTGATG
>NC_048894.1:54568095-54586326 GCF_011077185.1 Oxyura jamaicensis
AGTGGCCTCTGTGAGTCCAGAAGCTGCCTCATGTTAGATAAGAGCCAGTTCCAGCCAGCTCCAAAAGGGACCTACTGCTGGCCACCTCTGAGCCAATGTGTGACATTGGTTGCACCTCTGTGAGAGCAGATTTAAGAAAGAGAAAAAACAAACAAACAAACAAACAAAAAAACTGCTGTGCAACAGCAGATGGGAGAGAGGAGTGAAAAACAACCCTGCAGACACCAAGGTCAGTGAACAAGGAATCACACAGAATCACAGAATTTCTAGGTTGGAAGAGACCTCAAGATCATCGAGTCCAGCCTCTAACCTAACACTAACAGTCCCCACTAAACCATATCCCTAAGCTCTACATCTAAACGTCTTTTGAAGACTTCCAGGGATGGTGACTCCACCACCTCCCTGGGCAGCCTGTTCCAATGCCTCACAACCCTTTCAGTAAAGAAGCTCTTCCTAACATCTAACCTAAAACTCCCCTGGCGCAACTTTAGCCCATTCCCCCTCGTCCTGTCACCAGGCACGTGGGAGAACAGGCCAACCCCCACCTCTCTACAGCCTCCTTTAAGGTATCTGTAGAGAGCGATAAGGTCGCCCCTGAGCCTCCTCTTCTCCAGGCTGAATAAGCCCAGCTCCTTCAGCCGCTCCTCGTAGGACTTGTTCTCCAGGCCCCTCACCAGCTTCGTCGCCCTTCTTTGGACCCACTCAAGCACCTCGATGTCCTTCTTGTAGCGAGGGGCCCAAAACTGAACACAGTACTCAAGGTGCGGCCTCACCAGAGCCGAGTACAGGGGGACGATCACCTCCCTAGCCCTGCTGGTCACACTATTTCTGATACAAGCCAGGATGCCGTTGGCCTTCTTGGCCACCTGAGCACACTGCTGGCTCATATTCAGCCGACTGTCCACTATCACTCCCAGGTCCTTCTCCGCCTGGCAGCTCTCCAACCACTCATCTCCCAGCCTGTAGCTCTGCTTGGGGTTATTACGCCCCAGGTGCAGGACCCGGCACTTGGCCTTGTTAAACTTCATGCAGTTGACCTCAGCCCGAAGTGAGGAGTTGCTTCAGTTGCTAGAGTACAAGTTCCCCTGCAGACCCTGCAGAAGCCCATGGTGGAGTAGGCTGTCCAACTGCTGCCTGTGATGTACTATAGCAGAGCAGATCTCCATGCTGGAGACCATGGAGGACCCCATGCTGGAGTAGGTGGATACAGCCTGAAGGAAGCTGCAGCCCCTGGAGATTCCACTCAGGAGCTGACTTAGGGCCAGAACTGCATGGAGGAGTTCTGGAGAACAACGTGGAGGAGCAGAACAACATGGAGGAGCAGGAGCAGGTGGTCTGGCAGGAGATGCAGTCCATGGGGAATCTAAGCAGTCCATTCCTGAAGGACTGAACCCTGTGGTATAGACCCATATTGGAGCAGTTCTTGAAGAACTGCAGCCTGTGAGAAGCCCATATAGGATCAGTTTGGGAAGGACTGTATGCCATGGGAAGGACCCCACATTGGAACAGAGGCAGAAATTGATCATTAAAGAGTGGCGGATGACGAAGCATTATGGACTGACCACAGCCCCCATTCCCCGTTTACCTGTGCTGCTCAGGGGGAGGAGGTAGAAGAGTATGGATAGCAGTGGAAGGTGTTTTTAGTTTGCTTTTAGTTTCTTATTAGCAATAGGCAATAAATAACATTATTCTCGCTATGCTGAGTCTGTTTTGCCTGTGATGGTAATTGGTGAGGGATCTTCTTGTTCTTATCTCAACCCTTGAGCTTTTTTTCATCATGTTTTCTCACCCTGTTTTTTTGAGGAGAGAGAGTGAAAGATTGGTATGGTGGAGCTTGGATAGCCCTCAGCGTGAAACCACCACATATAGAGATCCATTTTGTTTTAATCAAAAAATACTTTCCTTCTTTTCCCTTTGTACTGAGAACATTTGGGACATCTATTATCTAGGGGATCCACAATACTTATTTCAGACCATGGGACTTCCTCCAATGACTTCAAGGGGCAAAAATCAACTGTATGAAAGAATCAAATTTAAAGAGTGGGAACAATCCTGTGTCCCTTAAAAGGAGTGGGCTGAGACTGGATTTGGCTTAAGATCAAATGAAACAAGCAAAAACATAATTTTTGAATGAAAGTCACAATTCCAGAATTAAAGATATTCAACTCATCACCAACAGCAAAAGCATAGTTTCCAGCAGGCACTGTAGTACCCACAGAAGAGCTTCTGTGGCCTCAGCACAACAGAAATTATATATTGAAATGCTTCACCTTCCTTTTACCTATGGAGAGATATTTCCTCCATATATTTGAACACAGAATTCAAAGTCTGATACAGATATAGATGAATCAGCTTCATTTGGACTGCAAAATATAAGAATACAATGATTACAGAAAAAATAAAAACCCTGTGTGATCTGAGAGTACATGTTGGCTTAGGTGTGGATTCAGCACACACAAGCATAAATGGGGAACATTTGATGTAATATAAATAGTAAATTTGTATAAGATAGACTATTACTGCAATTATTCATCATTATCATCTAATTTAGGTTGGAAGGGACCTCAGGAGGCCAATATGTGGATGCTATATTCTAGATGAGGTCTACTGAGTTCTGAGGAGGAGAGAGAATCACTTTGCGTGACCTACTGTTCGTATAACTGAGGATACTGTTGGCTGCCTTTACTACCAGGGTGTACTGCTGGCTCATAGGCAGCTTGCTGTCTGCCATGAATTCCAGGACCATTTCTACAGAGTTGGTCAGTCAACAGACTGTCTCATTGCAGGATTTTTTTCCTTCTAAGGGGCTGGATTTTGCATTTGTCCACACTGGATCTCATAAGGTTCCTGTCAGCCCATTCCTACAGTCTATCCAGGTACCTCTTAATGGTTGCCCTGCTTGTGTTTTGGCCATTCCCTCCGCTTTGGTGTCACCTTCAAACTCAACATGAGAATACTTCATGTCCTTCTCTAACTTGTTGATAAAAATGTTAAACAGAACAAGTCCCAGTATAGACCACTGTGGTACTCCACTTATTACTGCTTTCAAGGTAGAGTTTGACCTGTTAACCACTCTGCTCTGAATCTGATCATCCAGACTGTTTACCCATCAAGGTGTCCACCCATCTAGACCAAAATCTATGCATACATGAGGCAAGAAGTGTATTTTTATTCACACAAATAAAATACTTTTATAATGATGTCATATAAAATAAATGTATAAATATATATATCATTAATTCAGTTTGTAATGGAATCACTTACAGTGGTCAAAACAGTAATAATAAAATGCTGGGAATTCCCATAGTCTGAAGATAATGCTGCACGGTTAATAATGACAAAGCAAAACGCAGCTTCAAAATCAGTGGGTCCTGACCCATTGCATAAACTTTTAATTTTTGTGTGTGTGTTATATATGCTATAATTGTTGACATGGTAGGCTACTGGGTTAAAAAGGAAAATAAAACTTTAAAAGGTAATGTGTAAGATGTCTGAATGAAAGCTCTGACTGTCACATAAAAGCTTTATATTTCTGACTTTTGGTCATTTTGATATTTGCTCTTTCATCACAATAAAGCATTTTTGGTTTCATT
Source organism: Oxyura jamaicensis (assembly GCF_011077185.1). Classification (NCBI taxonomy): domain Eukaryota; kingdom Metazoa; phylum Chordata; class Aves; order Anseriformes; family Anatidae; genus Oxyura; species Oxyura jamaicensis. The sequence continues at coordinate 54,571,689 of NC_048894.1, forward strand.
TTCTTTGTTTTATTTGTGGGATTTTTATTAACTAAAGATGTATTGTCAGATCTCCTATATACTAGGTAACCAGTACAGTTCAACATTATTATAGTGATATGAGTGAGATGCTAAAGCATGAGGAAGCTGAGTCACTTGTCCAATGTAAAATAGAGAATGAATGCCAGAATACCAATTTACCCAGAGTGCCCAGTTCATAATTCTATGTTCATTATACATAGTACATTAGTTAATTTTTATTCATTATACAAGACAAAACTTCTCTACAAAATTTCAAACTATTATATTCAGAATTTTTATATATTTTTATTTTTCTAATGCTGGATTTGATCCTGTAAAATACAGTATCTCTAGAGGAACTTGGAGTAAGTTCAAATCCTGTGGACTGCTGAAATAAACCTTAAGTTTGTGCTAATTTCAGGGAAATGGCATAAAGAGGAGCAATTTCCTGCAAACTCATCTATGTCTACTGTTCATACACAGAACAACACCTGTTAGACTACTGTGCCTTTATGAAACAAAAGAGATCATCAAAATTACTCCAATAAAATTGTGTAGGTTTATAAATAAAAATCTGTTGTGTACCAGATACTCTGCTAATATACTGTTTATGCTTCCATGAAAACAATTTCCTTCCTCCTGCCAAAGGGCATATTTTCAACTAAAAAATTAGTGTGTTTTAATTACTGATGATTAACTGTATGTTTTCTCCTAATTAATGTCTTAAAAAAATGGTTTAAAACACTAAAATTTTCTTTCATCAGAAAATTAGTCTATAGAAGCCTTATTCTGATCTGGCTGATCTTATTCTTGCCTACAACAGCTAAATGTCCTTCTTCATTATTACTGTTGTGAAAATGTAATGCAGGAGGATTAATAATTTCTAAAGGTTTTGAAAAAGCCAAAGGTTGCATGTGCAAACATTGTATGTTATCATCAAAATGGTTGATGCTTTGACAAGAAAACTTTTGAAAGTAAAGGGGAAGTTATATTTAGATAACAATTGCAATGGAAGATAAAATAGCATACTTCATTGTCAGAAAAGAGAAAATGCCAGATGAAAGCAGCTGTTCATCTGGGCACTGGAATGATTCAGCCAGTGATAGGTGCTCAGAGAAGATGTAGCAAAGAAGAAAACAAACAAAATAATAGCATTAATGGTACTGAATGCTATACTGCTTCAACAATTACTCATGCATAAAGGTCCACATATAAGTGAAACATCTTGTATGATTTGGAGTGCCTAATATGTTACTTAGCAATGAGCTTGAAAAGCACATAGATTTCAGTCTCTGATGCTATCAAGTGTGTGTTGATGACTTCATAGTCCAAAACACAAAGCATAGCCAGTAAAAAAAGAAATGATAAAATATTCTTAAATCACTTACTTGTACTCGTGTGACATGTAGGTACATTATACAAGCGACTAGGAAGCATATGCAGAACACCAGGAGGACAAGGACTATGGTACTCCTAAAACCAAAATACAGTAAGAATAAATCAACCCAGCTTAGTAGTAGATATGAGAACAAACAGCACAGGCGTCCTTCTCAAACGGTGTTGGATGAGTGCTGGAGGATCTCTTCTCTCACCCTCACTGTAAAGATAACCATTGCAGGGAAAAACTCACAGTCAAATACACTTCTGTCCTGGTTTCAGTTAGGACAGAGTTAATTTTCCTCCTAGTAGCTAGTAGGATGCTATGTTTTGGATTAGGATGAGAAGAGTGCTGATAACATGCTGATGTTTTAATTTAACACCAAGCCAAGGACTTTTCAGCTCCTCTCTCTGTCCTGCCAGTGGGCAGGCTGGGGGTGCAGCAGGAGCTGGGAGGGGACAGACCCAGGACAGCTGACCCAAACTGGCTAAAGGGGTATTCCATACCATCTGACGTCATGCTAAACAATATGTAGGAATGGCTGGCTGGGGTGGGGGGGCCGTCTGCTCGGGGATAGTCAGGGCATCGGTCAGCGGGTGGTGAGCAATTGCATTGTGCATCACTTGTTTCATACACACTATTATTATTATTATTATTATTATTTCCTATCCTAATAAACTGTCTTTATCTCAACTCACAGGGTTCACTTTCCCATTTCTCTACCCCATCCCAGAGAGGGAGGGGGGAGGGTGAGCGAACGGCTGCGTGGTGTTTGGCTGCTGGCCGGGTTAAATCACAACAACTTCTCTCAAGGATGAGAAATCAGTAAACATTCCTCTACATAGTACCCACTCTGACCTCAGCAAGGAGATCAAATCATCCCAAAAGTTCACCCTTACAGGGTGTCAGGAGAGATACCTCCTAATTTGAGACTAATGAAGGATGATATGGAAAGTGGAGAGTCCAACCCAATTACTTGGCCTTGGCAGCTGTGTAACAGTTACCTGGTGCTTTTCCCTTCTAATCTCTCCTTCTCAAAGATTCTGAAATCAGAAGCCAGTCAAGTCTGTTACTTATCAAGTCAAATAAAATCAGAACAGACAGGTCAAATAAAATCAGAACGGACAGCACTCCCTTCTTCTATTGGCACAGAGCAACTCCCTTTTGATTTTTTTCTCAAATGGCAAGAAAAATCTTAGCTTTTGCAAAGATGCTGTAGTAAGTCTTACAATTCTTAATCTTCTTTCTTCTGGTCTTTCAAAATAGGTGTGTTCTTCATGAGAAGAGGGATACAGGCCAAGAGCTTCCATCCTCCAGCAAGCCAGTGTTATTGGAACAGTATTTTATAAATGTGAGCAACCTAGCAAAAATGAATCCACCAGAGCTGGTGCTTTGATTTATGTTCAAGTGCTGCTTGGCCCCATGCTAGCCATAGAACAAGGCCATATTACAGCAACATAGCATGATTTTCATACCTTCTTTTCTAGTCTTGTGAAAAGAACATGTATGTTGCCCTTGACCTTGAAAAACTTACATTGTTTTCTTCTAACAGTAGAAGAAAAAGAGCACAATTCTGTTTTAAAACATCTCAACATTCAGTTTTGATGTGAAATTCATATAAGAATTTATGTAAGAATTTAACAATACACAAACAGGGAAAATGCTATGGTATAGTATGTTTATCCAGAACCAAGAAGGAACTCTAGATGCTGTCATAATGTGGATTCTGAATACAAGTATTAATAGATAGCAGGCTCCCCTACGTTTTAAGACAACTGTCTTGTATTTAGGATAAAACATGCAAGATGGATTTAGGATGTAATATGCATGAAGAAGATGCAGGGGAGTGCAACAATGTCTTTCAAGGCAGCAACAGACAAGTGCTGAGTGGGACCCTGACAGATATTTGGATTGGCAGCAGTAACAAAGGGTTACACTGCTGTTTTTAATTTGTTTTTGATAAAAATTCAACCCAGCATAAGACATCAGCAAGGTTCATAATCATGGCTTTTAGTGGTTATGCTATATGTGTGCATCCATAACCGAACAGCTTAAGTCAACAGAAACATAGACTTTGTTCCACCAGCCCCAACTGGGGATATAATTATGTCCTTAGCTGTTTTGCTGAGATGAACACAGAAATTGGGAAAATGTCAAGACTATTGCATTTATGTTTTTATGCAGCAAGTGACTATATTACAACAATTTCTTGTCTTTAGGTTTTGAACTTCCTTCTTGGAATACTGCGATACATGTCAATCACCATTATTATCACCAATCCCACTGTAGTAACACATGACATGTCTTCTCTTGGCTTTTGCATTCATCGTCATATTTACAAGTACTTTTGGCAACTGAATAGCTTAGAACTCCAAGTTTTGTGGAGGGGAGAAATTTTCTGATACTTCTAGAGTTTTAGTCTACCTCATGGTTGCATTTGTGTCACAGCAAGGAAAGTGTCAGGACAAACTAGTAGTTTTGCTGTCTAAAGCCACTGCTCACAGACACACTGGAAAAGAGAACTTGAGACTGTTCATTGAGTAAGAGGCTTTTCTAACTGGCCTAGCAATGAACCAGTCCATTTTCATGGCATGCAGTAGCTATGTCTGGAGCTTCCGCATCTTTATACGAGAGCTTAAGCTGAATATCTGTACTTTCTATCTATACTTTTTGGAAATGTTTGCAACTACCATAGCACATGATTCGTGGAAACTCATTCTACTTTCAATGACAGTAATGCTCGGTCTATCTTTGCTTTAAATTGCTATGTAATGCAGCTGGGCCTTACTTCAGAAGTAGGTGAAAGTGTTTTCAACTGTGCTCCAGTCAGTCAACAGAGGTTGTTAGTCTGGAAAGTACATGATTTTTGTAAGTGATTTTGAATTCTTCAGATGACAGGTATCACATTAAAAATTATTTGGTGATAATTATTATCAAAGTAAAAAAGATTACTCTCAAACTTTCAATTAGAAATAATAAAACCATATAAGAGTAAGTATTGTTCTGACTAGAGATTTGTGAAAAGGAAAGATTGGATTTAAAAATGGATTTTCTAAAGTATTACTCTGTGGCCAGTTCTATTGCCACTGAAAACTAATAATTAGTAAAAGAGTGTGAAGCTTATTTTCAATGCTTAGATATTATAGATATAACTTGTAGATTTGAAAATTAAATCTTATAATTTTTTTCTTTAGTAAGCATTTATATAGAACTGGCAAAACTTGAATTAATTACTACATTATATCACTTAACAATAAGTACCAACCCTCTCCCCCCCCAATACTTGGTTATGTCTGTCTTAGTGCAGCCGAGACTGCAACTCAGGTAAGAATGTTTCTGTCAATATTTGAAGTAGCTAGTTCAAAGCCAACACAAATTTAGAAAAGCTGCTGTAACATCTGTGTCTGCAGTGTAGAAATGCTTTAAATTAAAAATCTTTAGCAGATTTTTGTGTTTTCAATGTCCGAATAAATCTTTCCACAAACAAAGAAAACAAAACAAAATAAAACAAAACCCAGAGAGACTAGGTAAGAAATTGTTTTAAATATGATACCAATGACATTGAAATTTTGGATGCCCCATACCAGGAAGAGTTTAAGGCCGACTTTGGGCAGTAGTCTAGCAGTAGGTGACCTTGTCCATGGCAGAGGGGTTGGAACTAGATGATCTTCAAGGTCCCTGCCAGCCCAAGCCATTCAATGATTCTATGTCATGGATCATTTGGATAACTAGATGAGATAACAGTTAGTCTGAAGAAAGACCAACAGACAATGTCCTGTTTGAGCAGCTACTGGCCTTGGTGCATATTGTCATTTCCAGAGACATGGATGTTTTGATTTTGTGCAGGATGCTTGAAAATGTTCAACTTTGAATTATAATAGCAAAAGACAGAAACTTACTGTGGTATTATTAAAAGGTAGACAAGGCCAAATAAGGCAGCTAGAATTAGTGAGAGAACTACAGCACTGGTGAAGTATTCATCCTGAAGCTGGTGGTACTGTTAGAAAAAGGAGGAAATGAAGACAGTGAGCGTTTTATACAAACCCTGCCACCCACACTTAACCATTCTCAGCAAGAAAGAGCTATAACCTAAAATAGAACAAGACTCTTCCCACTTTGCAAACATACAAATAATCATTGTTTAATTCTCGCAAAAAATGGAGGAGGCAGGTCTATGCAAGATCTTGCTTGATAGTCTTCTTTCAGTGATTTGCTGGCCTAGATGTTTAGTTTTCACCCTGTAATTAGTCAAATCTGCATTAGACCCAGGCATAAGTTTATCTTCTGGTACAAAAATGAGCCAGTCATTTTGAAGCAGAAGGAGGAAGAACTCCCTCCTTCCTCCACGCCTTGCTGCTGCCTTCAAGGTGCATTGTCACCTCATACACTCAGGATAGGACACTGATGGGTCAGGCTGGAGCCAGGTGCTACTGGGAGATTAGGTTCAGTTTTCAGCAATTATTGTCCCTGATTCCAGCTACAGTCCTTACAACATAAAAATTTTGTCAGAAAGATCCAAATTTCAACCTTTTATGTACCATAAAAAGCTAGAATTCAGTTCTGTCAGTTAGACAGCGTAACACTAAATTTACACCAAAACACTCCTGACTAGGATGCTATTGTAACCTCAGAAAGCAAGCAGTTCAGTAGAGATATACACACACCAGTTAAAATCAAAGGAAATTGAAGCCAAGATTCCACATACTCTAACCCTGTAATGCCAGTATAGGAATAATATACTGCATCTTGCAAGATACAGTATTTTCTCAGGGAATAGAGTTTACAGCATTTAGTTCAAGATTATAAAATATACATATTACTGTCACACTGGCTATTCTCATGTCTAATTTGAAACATATACAAGTGTGAAATACAGAGCAGCCTGGAAAAACACATTAACTGCACTTTAAAAAACATACAGACAAACAGATTCAGTTCTAGGAAGTTTTGGATTTTTTAAAGCTTGTGTTGCAATTTAAAGGAAAAAAAGCAAGCAACCAACCAACCAAACAAGAGCAAATCTAAGCATATGAAAGATAATTTTAAAGTTCTAAATATTCCCAAAAGACACCATACAGTTGAACTGAAACATTCCCTTCCTTCAGTAAACTTCACCTGCCATATGCAAAACAAAGTTCTTACTTCAAAAGCAAACAAAATCAAATAATAAAGCACTATGGGAACCTGAAATAAAAGACAAAGCTCAAGACATTTAAAAAGTAAAAAATGGGTCCAATGGGGCACACAGACTTCTGTCTTGAAATAGTACTCACAAGGTATCTTAGACTATGATGTGACTTGCAGTGGAAAAATGAATTAAATGTTACCACCAAACTAATACAAAGCTGTATTATTATTATTTTTGTTAAAAACAAATAAACCAAATGTTTATATATTTGAAACATAATAATAATAATAAAACATACAAGGCAGGAACAAACACTTCTACTTTGATAACTCTTCCTACATATGTATTTATGTGCTTCTGGAGGAAGTCCACCACTTTCAGCACAGTTATACTGGTGAAATTAAGCAGGGGAATTAAGCTTTTCTTTGTTTTATAGGATGGATTGGATCAATCCACATCAGGCTACATATGCAGAGGGAAGCATCCTGCCTTCCATTAATGCCTTCCCTTAGCCATTGAATCAGTAGGCAGCCATATCACCATGAGACAGTATGAGGAGCTTGATGAGTAGAAAGATACTGATCTTTCTTTTTATCCCCTCCAAGTACTTCCATAGAAGGTGAAGATAATTTGGCCTTCTTACCTAAAAGATAATCCATCAGATTATATAAAGATAGTGAGTAGAATTAAACAAAAACAAATGCTAGTTGGCTCACAGTCAATGAAATCAATAAAGATATTTTAAAAAACCCTTACTTTATTTTCACGCTCAATTTGTTTATATTTCAGGGTAATGAAGTTCAAGTCAGCCATCTCAGACTCAGTTTGACGGGCCTCTATCAAACGGCTGATGTATCTGTTTACTCGAGTTCCAGGAGTGTTATATACGACATTGGTAGAAAAAGAGGAACGATTCCTGAGTTTTTCAGAGGCTGTCCTTAAAGCTCTCCTCTGTAGCAGAAATTAAGAAAAAAGCACAGACTTTTATTAACATTGACATTTATTGTGTTCATATTATCCCAAGTTCACAGTCAGTATGAGAAATTCAATATGAACAGCAACTACAAAAACAAACAAACAAACAAACAAAAAAAAACCCTCCTTAGATGAAATCCTGATCTCTTTAGAATTGATGACAAAATTCCCACTCTGTTCCAGGATTTCAATCCTCATCTGCAGAAATCTTCTTTACATACTCCCCTGAGACTTTTTTTCCACTGAAGAAATAAACGGTTTGATCCCAAAGTCACTTTACCTAGCAAAATCATTAGATGTTTTATCTTAATAAAAGACACAGAGCCCTGCACATCTTGAAGACATGACAACCATGCTCTTCATGACACAAGAAAAGTTCTACTGGCCCAGACCATCCAGGTGTCAATATATATTTGGAAATAAAATTTTCTGTTAGTTCTTGCATGATGACCATGTGTGACTTCAGAGGATCAGAAATCTCAGATTTTCATATTTCTAACTCACCCGAGTGCGATCTTGTTTAGATCTCTTTAGTATGCACTTTTAGGCCACTTGCACATCTGGATGGAGCAATCTAATAAATTATCAGAGCTAAACTGCTCCTCACTGGGGTTAATACCTTCAAGGCTGACATAGCACAACAGGAAAGATGATCCCTCAAAGTCCTTGTCAGTGCAAAAGCTTTATTGCAGAGCATATCTGAAAGAAATTTTAGACAACGTGTCTCACAGGGAGAGTTTAGAACACTCACAGAGATCGTGAGCAGCATCTCAGCTACAATGGTGGTAACCTTCAGTTGAGGGCATTGTAATTCAAGCCACTATGGTTAGATCTGCACTAGTATGACAGTCCATGGGTCAGCACACACTGAAAGGATCAGGGCTTTCACAAAACAGACTTGTAACTTCATCATTTTTTAACATGGAGTGATAAAGATGTAGGCCAATCTTTCAAAACAAACAAACAAACAAAAAACACAACCCAGTCATATAACAATTAGCATGTTGAACAAGACAAATAAGATATTGAGTATTATTTTCAGCTTAAAAGGTGTCAAGCTTCACTTCCCAAATGGGTTTTGACAGCCCAGTTCAGTAAAGTTAAACTTTTAAAATACAATTAATATAATATATATATAAATATATAATATAATATAATGTGTTATATTACATTTTATATATATAAATAATATTATATATATATATTATCTAACATCTGCAGAGTTCAGGAAGACTATTCAACACATTAGTCTGCTCTGGGAAAAAGACTCCATTGGCTCAGTTTATAATCAGTAGAGTCTGTCAGCAAGCTGTTATAAATTTCTCTCTTCAGAGCAGTCAATACTTAATAGCCCACTCTTTAAAGGATATATTACAAAAATAAATCCTTCTAAACCAGATAGTAACAAGAGGTGGTGCCCATTTAAGTAATTCTGTAGGAATGGCATTTTCCTGTCTTACTCCACAAAAAGTAGTTCTTGTAAGATCCTCATCATTGAACAAACAGTGGACTACAGCTGTAGTCCTGTTTTGTTGTCTTCATATGTAGAGAGCAGTTTATTAAACAATTATGTATATTGAAAAATATATAATAACAAATTGAAATATTTTTCTTCAAACTATCAGATCCTATTACTTGTGAAGTTGAATGTAGTGTAAGAAGTAGCTATTTCATCATGAAAAATAACCTTATGGACATATGTGGATTGGAGCATTCAAATCCAATCCTCTGCTTTTAGTTAACCATAACAGAAATCTTAATTTGAGAGTCATACAACTATTCTAAATATTTCTAACTATAAATTTGTTCTGTTGCAGAAGACCTTTCAAACAGGCCAAAATCTACCAGCTCTCCCACAAGTTTATATGGAAACTATGTGCTGTCCAGGAATATTGCCAGGAATTAACAGTTTTGCTGTTCATAAAGATAAAAAAGTTAACATATGTATTGCTTAAGGTGAGGCAAAAAAATATATCTTCTGGAATTTTTAATAATCTGAATTTAAACCACAGGGATGAGCACATAGGGATAAGCAAAACAGCTTTCTTTAAGAAAAATAAAAAATAATTTTTAAAATGTTTCTTTGCTTTAAAATCTGAAATGGGAGTAGACAATGAAATAAACACTGTTAACTAATACTCTAAAATAGGGTCAAAGTTACTGTGCTAAGTCAAATTAGGTGTTGCTCACAGATAATTACTTCCACTAGGTCTCTTATTTTTTCCTCTGTTATTATTTCATACAGTAAAGTTATACGATATATTATTATCCATGATCAAGAATCATCCTGTCTCCTAGGCTGGTGTGTATGTGTGTATCTATGTTTGCCCAGACTGTTAATGACAATACTTTTATCTATACATCCTAAATAAAAGAGAACCATGAACCAGGCCATGAGTCTGCCTTGGAGACATCTACACAGGGTAGTTCAAAACAGAGCAAGGTGCAAGCTAGCACTTCAGCAGTGTGAACAGTCTGGACAACAGTGCCTGAACACACCACCTGGTCTTCTCCTATTTAGATGGCAGTGGAGGCCTCTGGGGCAGGCTGGGAGTAGGTGGGAATGCTTTGTGCATGGCATGGGGTTGTGTGACCACAGCTGTGCCCTCTTATGCAAGTGGAGCTGCACTTGTGGTATTATCTCTCACAGTTCAGGTTGGATATCAGGAAAATGTTCTTCGCTGAGAGGGTGGTTGGGCACTCAAACAGTCTTCCCAAGGACATGGTCACAGCACTACACATGGTCTGATTTTTGGGTGGAGCCAGGAGTTGGACCTTGTGGGTCCTTTCCAACTCAGAATATTCTATTATTCTATTTATATTACTCAGAAATAATTAAATAAATATATACTGCAGTAGTGTGTTGACGTTAAAGCCTTTATAGACATACCTTGCTTTAACTGATTAGAAGATTGATAATCTCATAAGAAACCTTGGATTGCAACACAGTGCATTTATATTAAAAACATGTATCATACTCATGTTAAAAGTGCTGTAACAGGTACAAAAGCTTGGAATATGGAATAACCAGTTCAGATAAAGAAAGCATTTCAGAACTTCACTGTATATGTTCTCACATGAAAACAAACAAACAAACAAAACAAAACAAACAAAAAAATACAACAAGAACAACACATCAGAACCCTGGCAAAACCATATCTGGATTTTCTGTGTGTACTACAGCATTTCTATATTTATACACATTAGAATCATTGTAAAGGACTGCATATGTTTCAAAGACTATAGGTGTTGCCTTTTTTAAAATACTCAAAGAAAAGTACTAATTTACAACTGTAAAGCCATGCCGAAGCCCCTGTGTTGGCCTATTTCAAAAGTGAATCTGGAGTTTCTGAAATTCTTCACTGAAATTGTGTTTTAAAGGAGCTAACAGAATTTTCTCTCTTTTTCCCCCAGAAGAAACACATGCACATGTAAAATACAAACTAGAAAAGTTATAATTCTTTCTTTAAGTAAGATTTAGATTGAATCTTCAGTAACTGCAAATAATTCAAACAATAATAATTAAAAAATAATAAAACAAGAAGTGGAGCAGTCAAATACAAAATGAAATACTGATCCCAGTGCACACATTTATTGCTTTGGAGCACTGGTAGAACAGCATATGCAATATTGCCACCTGCCGGCAAAGAAAATAGAAAGAGCAAGTCTTCAAATGTTTTTTCTCCATAAATTTCTGGGTAGAGCCATACACAGAAAAGGAAGTAAACCAGTAAAACAGTCTAGTAGCATATAAAGCAATCATGAGTTATGGCATTAAAAGCTATTCAAAAGCAAGAAAACTGTATTTGATAATTAGGGACTTAGATATTTGTATTTGGGACTTAAAGGGTTTTTTGTTTACTAAGCAGTTGTCTTTTGCTTTTTAGAGAACCACCTAGAGATATAAAAGTATGTTCTTATTTTGCATTTGGTGCTATCAGCTTCAGACTGTGGTGGACTCATGATGCAAAAGAGCAGCTCTTGTTTATTGCATAAATAGCCTCAGAATCTTCCTTTGAAATAAGCCCTTAATAAAAGCCATGTGCTGGTTTATTCAAGAGGAGCTCCAAATGTAAAACCTGGTGTAATTAAGTTTTGTCTTTAGTGTTGAGATGGCTGCATGTATTTCCCATTACTGTGGGCATTAGATAGCTCTAGCTGCAGCAGGAACACACGAAGCATCTGGCCAGGCCATCCCACAAATATTCAGAGCAGGTCTGCTTGATGTGACCCTGAAACCAATACTTAAAGAGCCCACATGAATTACCTTATCGTCATCCTCACACGTCATGACATTGGAGAAAGGGATCTCTGCTTTGAACATCTTACGACAGTGCATGAGCTGAACAAGCAGATAGCAGACTGTCTTGAACTTCATTCTTTTGGCAGGCTTAATGTCTGACAGAATCAGTCCAGGAAATATCTGTTGATCAAAAAATATAACTGTCGTTAACATTCCCATCCATACCTGCAGATATCTATATCATCTAGTGGTTAGAACAAAACAGTAATCTGATCAAGAAGCAATGCATTTTGATAAACATTATATATTTACTTATGAAGACTATTACTTTTTTTTTTTTTTTTTTTTTTAAATCTGGTACATAAAACCTGTTACAGAGAATATTTAAACAGTTAACATTTTAGCAACAGTTTTCTACATAGAAATGCAGACTATTAAAAATATTAATGATGAATTCATAAAAGAGGCTATATTTTTATTTCTTTAAACTTAAAAAAAAATCTGGAAATAGAAAAAATATTTGGAGAAAAATAACATTTTTAGTAAATTAAGTTAAAAATATAATTGTCTCATTCTTATTTCCTCATGAAGCATTATACCACAGAGAATTATTCTCAAAGGGTTGGGTATAATTTTTTCCTTTTACAACAGAGCTCACAGTTCAGCAAAGACAAATATTTTCTTGCTTAACTTAACTTTTCATCATGTATGATGCTGACTTAAATAAACCTCTAGTATGCATTCAGATGCTTTCACAGATAGAAGAGTGATCCTTTATTCTGCCCTTAGCATTTATATCAATGTTATTCATGCTTCTGGCATGTAGAACATGTAAAGCAGCCTCATGGGAAATGTGGAAGGACCCCATGCCACGACAGAATAGGAATTTAAACTTGTAAGATTAACCTATTCTGGAACAGCAAAATAAAGAAGTAGCAGAGGATTTGGTCTCTAGCACTTCTAAATACAGAAGACAGAGCAAATCTACTATAAAAATCTTATTTAAATGTTCTAAACCTCACAAATGACACTGAAGATTTGCTGTCCGGTCCTCACAATATTATGATTTACTGAACAGTTTACATCATTACTTAATTGTCAAGGAATGAAGAAGGATATATAAACTGTAAGCACTTGTTTAATGCATGTTTTCAAGGATGTCTAAATTTAGAGATGGAAGTAAATGACGCTATGCTTATATTTTGAATGGCATCTCAGATATTAGTTTGCTATACTGTTTAACACAGTTAAGCACTTGCACTTCATAGAGAATCAAGAGTATATACTACTGGCCTACCAATACCCTGTTTAGTAAGTTACACTGTTCATGAAACACAAAAATGAATTGTGTGTAAATACCTGAACATTTTTATTAGCAGATGGATATGTTATATATATTTATATATACATATATGGATATATAGAAATGGCCTGTTTCAAAAGTGAAAAGTTTTTTATGTGTGCATATGTACTTTATTGTACACTGAAAATCTGATTATAGCCAGATAATATTGCCATCATCATAGTGCACAGTCATCAACTGGGATCTAAAAGGACACTAGTGTGTCACTTGATCAAATATAGTTTAACGTAAGTCTCTGTTAAGAGGTTCCTAGTATGAACTTTCTTTTCAGGACATCCTGCCAAAACACTCTGTGTTGTGTTGCAGTGATCACACAGAAGATGATCTACAAGGTTGTTCATATAGTAAATATAATTTAGGTATTCCTCAGGACACTAAGTATTCCTCAGGACACCAAGTAAATAGTTGTTACACTTGACTATGGCAGATATGATCAGCTGTTGAGCTTACATTCTCAGCAGCTAAAACATACTTTTTGGACAGGTACTCTATTTACAAATTTTCCTAATGTAGCAATAATAATAATAATGCAGGCGTATTCTGCAGCAGAGCAGAGGATTGCAGCATTCAAGGGAAATTCCTGCATTGAATAAACTCCAGGGAGCAAGAGAGAGCTGCCAGGAGCTGGCAGCCCTTGTGAGAGCGGCTGGAGAGGCTTGGGCAGGGCCAGGAGCAGCAGTAGCCACCCTCCACATACAAAGGCAGCCCCTAGGGAGAGAGAGTGACCAGGAGTGCAGCAAACAGGACTCATCAGTTTGCATGGGAGGGTGCTGAAGTTTTGCCAGCTCACTCAGGGAGTGATGGTATCCACCTGACAGAAGGCCACTGCCTCTCTAAGCTCTGCACCCACCACAACTGATACAGCTTCCCACAGAGAGCTCTGGTGGAATATGGAGGATTCCTTATCCTCTGTCCACCTGGCTGAACACAGTGACTTAAGGATAAAGGACAGTGGCAACAAGTTCCTGCCTTGCATAGCAGGCACATCTCCTCAGTGACTACCCCCCACTTCCCAGGTGCCCTTGTGTAATAGGTATGAAGCTCTGCAAGTGTAACCAAATAATAATGAGGATCATCTAGCTTTAAGGTGTCACTGAGGTTAAGGTGGCCTATGCCCTGCATCAGAACTGCTTCCACCAAGAAAAAGATGAGTCATTTTGTTTGGATTCTCCCTTCTGAAGATAACAGAAGACACAGTATACAGACCAGACCCACTTCTTAGGGAAGTCTGCTGCCTCCCTGGGGCCCAGGTTAAAGATGTGAAGAGAAAGCTTTGTACCCTGGTGCCACCCTCAGATTGTTATCCATTATTGATTTTTCACGTAGGCAGCAATGAGGCTCCAACAAGAAGTCCAAAGGCAATCAAGTGACACTTCAGGGCCTACGGACAAATGGTTAAGAGATCAGGAGCACAAGTAGTGTTTTCCTATATCTCTTTGGCTGCAGGGAATGGTTAGGGGAGAAACAGGAAGAAACAACAAATCAATACCTGTCTCCGAGCCTGGTGTCGCTGTGGCAGGACTTTTTTTTTTTTTTTTTTTTTTTTTTTTT
>NC_048894.1:54586426-54791336 GCF_011077185.1 Oxyura jamaicensis
GCTGTGGCAGGACTTTTTTTTTTTTTTTTTTTTTTTTTTTTGACCATGGGTCATTTTGCGTTATACTAGGCGTGCTAGCAACAGATGCATTACATCTCTCTCAAAGGGGAAAAAGGATTTTTGCACAGGAGTTAGCAGGACTCACTGAAAGAGATTTAAATTAGATTTGAAAGGGGAAAGGGATAAAACCAAGTTCACTAGAGATAAGCCTGGGAGTGGCACATCAATGTTATTGGTACAGTATGCTCATAGGTGTACTGGGTGAGTGTGTCAGCAATAAAAGCTGGGAAAGGGGAAGAATGGGGAGGGCTCTTGTAATGAGGACGTTTGTCCTTCTGAACAACTGCTTTTTGTATTGAGGCCCTGCTTCCCAGGATGTGGCCAAACATTATTTATTGATGGGTGGGAAGTATAGAATAAATTTTATTTTTATTTTTTATTTTTTTCCCTCTGTCTTCTGCACAGCCTTTGATTTTTTTTGTTTGTTTGTTTGTTTGTTTGTTTTGCTTTTTCTTTCTAAAACCACCATACAAGGTTCCTTTGGTCTCCCATCCCTGTGGAGGTAGGGAATGGAGAGCCATGTGACAACAATGACACAGGGATATTAATGGGTTAGAAATTTCAGAAGTGCCAGAGAACGGTCACCCAGGAA
Source organism: Oxyura jamaicensis (assembly GCF_011077185.1). Taxonomy (NCBI): domain Eukaryota; kingdom Metazoa; phylum Chordata; class Aves; order Anseriformes; family Anatidae; genus Oxyura; species Oxyura jamaicensis. The sequence goes on from NC_048894.1 coordinate 54,587,079, forward strand.
TTAGGTCTTCAGCCTCTAAAAAGGTGAGAGGATCAGTAGCCCAGCTGAAGTGCACCTACACTAATGCATGCAGCATGGGCAACAAACAGAAGGAGCTGGAAGCCATTTTGAGGCCAGAAAAAACTATGATAGAGTTGCCATCTCAGAAACATGGTGGGATGACTCACATAACTGGAGTGCTGGAATGGATGGATACAAACTCCTCAGAAGGATTAGGCTAGGAAGGAGAGGCAGTGGGGTAGCCCTATATGTAAGGGAGTGTTTTGATTTTCTTGAGCTTAATGATGTTGATGATAGGGTTGAGTGTTTATGGGTAAGAACCAGGGGGAAGGACAACAAGGCTGATATCATGGTGGAATTCTGTTATAGAATGCCCAACCAGGGTGAACAGGCAGATGAAATATTTTATAAGCAGCTGGGAGAAATCTAACAATTGCTAGCCCCTGTTTTCATGAGGGACTAGAACCAGATGTCTGTTGGAATTATAATATTGCAGAGAGGAAACAGTCTAGGATGTTCCTGGAGTGTGAGGAAGATAAATTCCTGACACAGCTGGTGACTGGGTCAACTAGAAAAGGTATCCATGTGGACCTTTTGGTTGCAAACAGCGAAGGACTTGTGGGTGATGTGAAGGTTGGAGGCAGTACTGGGCGTAGCGAATGCAAAATAACAGAGTTTTTGATTTTTGGAAAAGTAAGGAGTGGGTTCGCTGAATTGCCACTCTAGACTTCTGAAGGGCAGACTTTGGCCTGTTTAGGAGACTGGTTGGCTGAATCCCTTGGGAGGCAGTCCTGAAGGGCAAAGGAGTCCAGGAAGGCTGGACACTCTTCAAGAAAGAAATATCAAAGGTGCTGGAGTAGGCCATCCACATGTGCTGAAAGAAGGCAGTGAGGAAGACTGGCCTGGCTTAACAGAGAGCTGTGGCTAGAGCTAAGGGGGAAAAAAAAAATAGAGCTTCTTATCTTGCTTCTTATCTTTAGAAGAAGGGGCAGGCCATTCAAAGGGACTATGAAGATGTTGTGAGGCTCATGGATGGAGGACCCAGGGAACTACTGGCCTTGTCAATCTGACCTTGGTGCCAGAGAAGGTTATGGAGCAGATCATCTTGAGTGCCATCCTGTGACACATACAAGACAACTAGGTGATCAGGCCTAGTTGATTTATGAAAGGTGGGTCCCACCTGACTAACCTGATCTCCCTCTATGACACGGTGATGCATTTAGTGGATGAGGGAAAGGCACTGGATGTTGTCTACCTAGATTTTAGTAAAGTTTTTGACATTTTTTCCCACAGTATTCTCTTGGAGAAACTGGCTGCTCATGGCTTGGATAGGCCATACCCTTTGCTGGGTAAAGAACTGACTGGGTGGCTGGGCCCAAAGAGTTGTGGTGAATGGATTTAAATGCAAGGCAGCCAGTCACAAGCACTATTCTCTTCAGTATCTTTATCAATAATCTGAATGAGGGGATTGAGTTTACCCTCGGTAAGTTTCAGATGACACCAAGTTGTGTGGGAGTGTTGATCTGCTTGAGGGCAGAAAGGCTGTACAGAGGAATCTAGATAGGATGTGTTGATGGGCAGAGGCCAACTGTATGAGGTTCAACAATACTAAGTGCTGGGCCCTGCAATTGGGTCACAACAATCCCATACAATGCTACAGGCTTGGGGAAGAGTGGCTGAGAAGCTACCTGGTGGAAAACGGCCTGGGTATATTGGTTGAAAGACAGCTGAATATGAGCCAGCAGTGTGCTCAGGTGGCCAAGAAAGCCAACAGCATCCTGGCTTGTATCAGAAATAGTGTGGCCAGCAGGACTAGGGAAGTGATTGTCCCTCCGTACTCAGCTCTTGTGAGGCCACACCTCAAATACTGTGTTCAGTTTTGGGCCCCAAAACTGAGGTGCTGTGGTATGTCCAAAGAAGGGCAACAAAACTGGTGAAGGGTCTAGAGAACAAGTCTTATGAGGAGGGGCTGAGGGAACTGGGGTTATTTAGCTTTGAGAAAAGGAAGCTCCAGGGAGACCTTGCCATGCTCTACAATTACCCTAAAGGAGGCTATAGTGATGTGGGGATCACTCTCTTCTCCCAACCACTAAGTGATCAGACAAATGGAATGACCTCAAATTGCACTAGGGGCAGTGTAGGTTGGATACTAGGAAAAATGTCTTCACTGAAAGGGTTGTGAAGCATTGGGACAGGCTGTCCAGGGAACTGGCTGAGTCACCATCCCTGGAGGTCTTCAAAAAACATGTAGACGTGGTGTTTAGAGACATGGCCTAGTGGTAGACTTGGCAGTGCTAGGTTAACAGTTAGACTTGATGGTCTCAGAGGTCTCTTCCAACCTTAATGAATCTACAATGAGAGGCACAATGGTATCCTGTGCTGCATTTGGAAGTGTGTTGTGAACAGGTCAAGGAAAGTGATCTTCTCCCTCTACTCAGCCCTGGTGAGGCCACACCTGGAGTACCGTGTCCAGTTCTGGGCTCCCCAGGACAATAGGGAGCTCCTGGAGCAAGTCCAGCGGAGTGCTACAAAGATGATTAAGGGACTGGAGCATCTCTCATACAAGGAGAGGCTAAGGGAGCTGTTTATCTTGGAGAAGAGAAGACTGAGAGTGAGTACAGAGAGCTACAGGAGGTGCCTCAAAGCCTTCATTAAGGAAATGCCTTAGTAAAGATGTCAGAGGGGTAAAGAATAGGTAGAACATCTTGCTAGAAAAAGATTCAAGAAGGCACGACAAAGAAACATGTAAGGCATGGGTGTATAAGAATCTGAAGTCCTGTGAAAAGAGCAGAATTTAAACCTTCCTCAATGCAAAACTCTTATGGTAGATGCATTTCCAAGACCAATGTGAAGCTTGAAAACTCAGCTGAGGTAGTGTGCCTGTGCTACCAACATGACTTTTCCTCAAACACATTTATTTTCATGATCATATCTTCACAGAAGTAGGTAGAACAAACATTTTATCTCATACCATCAACTACTTTTTTCCTTTCTGAAGCTTATCAGCAGGTAATTCAATAGCATACAATCTTGGGATGTTGAAAAATACAGCTGAGTTTTCCAGCTGTCTCTGATTCAAATCAAAGTTTTTCAGTACAAGTCACTGAATAAACTGGAGTACTGTTTCTGCTTCTGGGCTCTCCTGTACAAGAAAGACAAACTGGAATAAGTGAGTTCAGTAAAGGTTCACAAACATGGTAAGAGTGTAAAAACATATATGACACATGAGAAGAGTCTGAGAAAATTCATTTTGTTTAGCTGGATGAAGAGAAGGCTTCAAACACCTACATAGTAGTTAGGGAGAAGACAGAACCAGAGTTGTCCCAAAAATGTTCTGAAAAACTATTGACCCCTGGGCTACACTGCTAGTTACTATCCTCCAACTAGACTTTGCAACACTGCTCACAACCCTCTGTGTTTGGTCATTCACCCAGTTTTCATACCTCGCTGCCTATCCAGCAACAGCTTGTCTATGAGGATCTTGTGGGAGACAGTGTCAAAAGCCTTACTGAACTCCAGAAGACAATATTCACTGCTCTACCCTCACCTATCAGGCCAGTCATTTCATTTTAGAAGGTTTATCAAGTTTGTCAAGTATGACTTTCCCATTCTGAATCCATGTTGACTACTACTGATGATTTTCTTGTCCTTCATGTGTCTGGAAATGGTTTCCAGGATAATCTGTTCATCAACTTCACAGAGAAGGAGGTGAGGCTGACCATCCTGTAGTTTCCTGGGTCCTCCTTCTTGCCCTTCTTGAAGTCAGGAGTGATATTTGCTTTCCTCCAGTCCTTGGTCACCTCTCCCAGTTGCCCAGATCATTCAAAGATTTTTGGGAGTGGCCTCACAATGACATAGCCAGTTACCTTAGCACTCTTGCATGAATCCCATCAGGGCCTTAGGTATGCACAGTTTGCTTATGTATTGCATGAGGACATGATCCTCTTACACTAAGGGTACAATTTCTTTGCTCCAGTCTTTCCTCCTGGCTTCTGGGACCTGGGATTCCTGAAGAAAATTCCTTGAATTTTAACCAGCCTTCTTAGGCCCCTCTTCCCTACAGGTCCTTAACCCATGTGATTCTTCCAAACAGATCTTTGAAGAGGCCAAAATCTGCTCCTGAAGTCCAGGGTTTGCTCACACCCTCCTCCCTTGCTCTCAGGATCCTGAACCACCATCTTAGAGTCACTGCATCCAAGGCTGCTTGTGACCTTCACATTCCCAACAAGACCCTCATTTTTGGTAAGTATGAGGTCCAGCAGATAACCTCTTCTTGTTGACTCATCTATCACTTGGAGGAGGAATTTATTGCCAACACATGCCAGGAACCTCTTGGATTGTTTCTGTCCTGCTGTGTTGTTCCTCCAGTAGATATCAGGGTAGTTAAAGTTCCCCATGAGGATCAGGGCCTGTGAACATGAGGCTGCTCCTGTATGTCTGTTGAGGGCCTCATCTTCGTCTTATTCCTGGTCAAGTAGCCTGCAGCAGACATCCATTATAATGTCACCTTTACCTGTCCTTCCCTTAACCCTCACTTTAACATAAGCTCTCAGTTGGCTCCTCATCTATCCTCAGGCAGAGCTCTATGCATTCCAGCTTCTCTCCCACATAAGTGACTACAACCCCTCCTCATTTTCCCATGCTCTCTTTCTTAAAAAGCCTGTATCCCTCCACTGCATCACTCTAGTCATGGGACCCATTCCACCACATATCTGTGATCCCAACAAGATCATAGCCCTGCATCTTCACGCATCTCTTGCTCATCACTATGGTCCTTGCATTAGTATATAGGCACTTCAGAGAGGCTCCCTGGAATGCTGGAATCCCAGAATGGGTTTAAGGGCTTTTCTCCATATTGGTGCCTTGTAGTCAGTTCCTTGCTTACATGCAAAGCTATAGGTGTTAAAACAGACTTAAGTTAAACAAACAAACAAAACAAATAAAAATGAAACAAACAAACAAAACATCTTTCACTCTGCCTTTTCATTTAACTTGCTCCAGGACAGTATTACAGGAAAGTTGGACTGCAGCATTCTCATTCTAGCTCATTTTGTCAATGCATTTTACTTTCACGCTCATTTTTTTAACCCTTGGGATCATCTTTTGTTTTGTTCACTGTTCCTTTGCTTCATAATTTTAGAAAGGCTGGTTATGTGCTGCAAAGCAGTCAGTAAACAAGGTTAAGAGCTGGGATTAACAGCACTCTGAAAGCAGCCTGACTGTCTACAGCTTTGTGAGTGTTTTTAAGTACACAGGAAACACAAAATTACTGATTAAAATTCTGGGAAAACACCCCAGTGTTTAAATCTCATGTGATACTCCAGGAAGGGATTCACTGGTGCTTATCTGGGATTCTCAGAAACAGCAGTAGACCATTGTTCCCCTGACTATATTCAGCTACAGTGCTTAAACAGCACTGGAAAGAAGACACCAATGACATTCAAAATACATTCACAGAAATCATAAATGCTGTAGCAGCTTCATGGCAACTGTAGGAACAGTCCTGAAGATCTAGAGTAGCACGCTGTTTGCTGGGTGGTAGAACATGTAGTCTACTTCCAGTGTTGGGGTGTGCATATCCCAACAACTAGAAATAAGCTAGAGCTTCTATCAAAAGGCTGTGTATATCTTTTAAAACAATTCTGCTAAGGTATATCTGGGGTGTTAAAACTTAAAATGTTCAAGTTAGGCATTTAAATCTCTTAGTCAAGTTCCTCAGTAGGAGTTGTCAGCCATTCAAAGTACAGACCAGGCTGGACTCTCCTAGGCATGACAGCAATGGCAGCTGCAGGCAAGCATCACTTTGAAATCAGAAATCCTCAATGTGTGACTAGTGCGTGCCCCAAATTAGGCACTCAGGTGCATTTCAAGTTGGACCACTTTTGCCAAATATATTTTTGCGTGTTGTATGCTATCAAAGGAGAGAGTTTGAGTAGCTGGAGTTTTCACATGTCCTGCATTAGCTGTAAAGATCTCTTATTCTGTTACTATTTAGAGCAGGAATTGAAACTCTAGCACTTCAAAAGGGCTAGTAAACATATGCCACTAATGTCAAAATATCCTCAGAATGAATTAGTTCAGAAAGCTGGCGAAGCATAATGATCACAAAGACTTTCTTGAGACAATGTGGACAGGACATTTTAAGTAGAGACAGATGCAAACAAGTCCAAGTGAACTGCTAGACATTTGGATGGATTTCTTGGGCCATAAGTGCTCTGTGGAAAACACAAATACAATACAGATGGAAAAAAAAAAAATAGAGAATTGTGTGGCATGTCCATGCAGACCTAAACAGACTTATTCAATCAAATTTACAGAGAATGAAATGTCCTACAAATATAAATGGAACTTCAGTTTGAATTGAAATAATAAAAATAAATAAATAAATGCTGTAATTTTAGACCCATCATTTCACTCAATTTATTCCTTCAGCTTTTTTCCTCTATTTTTTTTTTTTAATTGTTCACATGATGATGATTAGAAGATTTTCAGCATCTACTTTAGAGGCTATTGAGAATCTTTCCTTGCTAAGATTAACTTTTTAAAACAACTCAAAGTCTAACAACCTGCTGTGAAATGCCGTAGTAATGCATTGATCATACACATCAAACTACTTCACTTAAGAGGAAAATATTATTAATACATGAAAGAAAGTGTCTCAAGAGTGTATATGGGTAGTTATACTTGTGAAATACACTAGTTGCTAACAATGATTCACAGAAAAAAGTGATTTACAGATGAAGTTAGAAGGGAAGCACATGTAGTTACTAATTATTTCATCTATACAAAGCACAAAAGCAATCATGAAGAAATCTGTTTTGTCTGCTCTGTGCTACTACACAGAAGTAATTCAAGACTGGGGAAAAATGTCAAATCAGCTAGAAGAAAGACATAAGCAGACAAAACCTCTTGCTTATGGTGGAAAAGTGATTTATTTTAATATTGAAAGTAGATCATTTGTTTCATGGAGCAAAGTTATGTTGATTAATAGTAAAGGAGGGTGTTGGGCTCCAAGTCAAAAATACTGCCTTTTCAAGCTACAAAGTGAAAGAAAATTTGTTTGCTTTCCAGCCACTCCTTGGTGAGAGGACTGCAATATAGGAAATGTAAAATCACATCTGTTTATGGTAGATATGACAATGATGTGACAGTCTTTGCCACTTTTCTTGCACCTGTTGTCATGCAGAATGAATCTCAGGTGTGCAGAAAGAACTTCTGCCTTAATAGGCAGATCATGAGTCAAAGAAATTAAATGATCAACCTTTTGAGCTGTCAAATCCATCTGTATTTCACAATAAATTATGCCACAAGTATGTGCTGTAGATAACTGCACTAGAAATTTCTAATGTTTACAAGAATTTTTACATTTTAAACAGTACTTTCCAAAGAATTCTCCTGAGCTGTGTTCGCTTATTAAGAGGATTCTTTAACTTTCAGGTTTTTGGTAAAGTTTACCTGAAATCTTAAGACTGAAAAAAGTGATCTCTTCTTCAACTATTGCATTAAGTTCTCTTTTCAAATAAACTACTGGTATTTGGGTTTTGTCATAATTATTTTTTGGACAAAAATAAAATAGAAATTTTAGCACCATCTTTAGATCATTTTTCTGCAGATTCACTGCAGCAAAATAGGAGGGAGACAGAACACCCTTCCACTCTTTCATCTACTTCCAACTAGACAAGTATTCAGAAAAGATGTAAACCATTTTACTTGTGATTTTCATAGTGGTCATAGCATTACTCAGAGACTTCAGATAATATGTTAGGGCTGTCCAAGCTAAAGAAGGGATTTTCTGAGACTGCCTGGAATGTCTTTGTATGTATAAGGTAAGGTAGGAAGGATAAATGTCAGCCCCTTCCGAGAAATATTTGAACAGAGAAGTTGTAAATATAATGTGTTTCTCTCTCTCTCTCTCTCTCTCTCCCTCTTTAATATTTCAAACTCATTTTTCATTACATTCATTGTATAGCTATTTTCCAAAATGTGAACAGATGTGGTACTCACTTTTCATGAACAACCATCAAATGCACTATTCAATAGATACAGACACTGTGTGATTTACATTGCCACAAATAAAATATAAACGTATTTGAATACACAGTTAGTTGGTGCATAACTCACTAACACATTAGTAGAAATGTTGCAAATGGTGTTTAGCAACCTATCAAGCTAATTAGTCATTACAGTCAAGGTATGCTGTATGATACATTTATGAATATATAGGAATCATTTATAAAATGTATATATAGACTTTATCTATGATTTTCATAATTTTTATAGTCTCCTTTTTTTGGAAACATCTCTATCGCCTACCATTAATGGTCCATGGCATTATTTGTATTTGTAAATACAACCTGGCAAAGGTCATATTGACCTGGCAAAGTTACTCAAGTGAAGCAGGTTCCCGTAAGCTGGCAATGACTAACAGTGATGGCAGGCCCACTTCTGTAAATGGAAACAATTACACATTCTGAGAAATCTTTTTCCTTAGAAAAACTTCGTAATTTCTTACCACTGCTTGGCTATCCAGAGAAGTACCTCAGGAAATGTGCTTAATTGTCTGGGCTGGGCTGGTTTCTCATCTAGTAAAAATAATGTGCTTTTTCAAAATTAGAGAGACACAGGTAGAGAGTGAATTGATGTAGAAAATATAAGTGAGTAAGCCCAAGAAAAATCCACCTGGCTATCACTGCAGACATAGCCAAATCTTAAGAGGTGTTACACTGCAGGAGAATAATAGTTCTAGTGAAGTAGACCAGTTAAGCTTGCTACTGAGCTTAGCATCTGCAAGCCTACTATGCCAGCCATAAAACTGATGCAAAGATACTTTGCCTAATGCTGGTGCTGCCAATGAAAAAGAAATAATTCTATTGAAAAACAGACCCATTTCGTTAAAAGAATTTTAAACTGAATTTCAAGCACACAATTTGAAAGCTGGAACAGGATTAGTGAGAGAGATTACTGAGGAATCAACAGTGAAAATCATTTAGCTGGGTCTAAGCAGGAGTATAAAGTTCCCAGAAGGGGCTCTGAGATTGACGGGATCTGGCCTAGTTGTTGTATTATTTTATTTTTTTCCCTCTAATAACATCCATATACACAGTAATATTTACAATACTTCAGAAAGCTAAGACATTTGATACTAAGAATGTCCACGTATCTAAAGCATAGAATATGGATTTGTGAATATTTAATGTATCAGAAAGAGATCATTTTTTCTAACTAGATCAGATGAGGATTTTCCTTTATGTGTTGAGACTTGTGGCTAGTTACTTTAATCAATTTTTTCAAATATTGTCTCAGTGTAATTTTTTGGTCATATCACTATATGGCTTAGAAACTATATATGATATGAAGAAATAGTAGACGTCATTTCAAATAAACGTGTTAGCTTTTTCAGAACTAGAAACTTTGTTTCTAGTTGGGTTATATCATTTTGTATCTGTATATATTTAAAATGCATATTTATGTAAGGTTTCAAATAAAGGTGACCAAAATTGTGAATGTCATTGAAAAAAAAATATCTTTATGTCTTTGGAAATCTGATAAACTATCTAAGTGGGTTTAACCATTCTAGTAATCATATCAGATCACAAAATTTTGGTTGTCAGTTGACTGAATAAACTATTAAAATAATTGAGAACATTTAATAATTTGTTCACATTTTAAATTTAATTGGTACATGAATGAGTCTTTATATACTGTTCTCATTCTTCACTTAGTTGATCTGTCTTTCTGGCACATCAAATAAGGGAAAATATGGGGAATGTGTCTTTTAAATAAATATTAATAATAAAAAAGTCTATCTTTCAGGTTCAACAGATTCTTGGCCATCTGTTGCTGATAATATTGATTTTCATTCGTCTTGGAATCATCCCTGCTACAGTCAGTTCATATTAATCTCAGAGATGATAAAGAACATAAAGAACAAAAAATGTCTTTGCATTTCAGCTAATGAGGCTCCAGAGGAAGGAATACAATACTAAACCAGCAGATACCTAATTCACCTACAGGTACTATATCTTGTCTGTGCATCAGGGTCAGTCTTCTGTTTTTATATCTCTGAAGGTTTAATAACTGAATCAAGGTAGGAGGGGATATAGCAGGTGTTTATCTTACAGCTAAATAGTCTATTACAAATGTATTTATTAGTATCTTGTGGTCCAATGCAAGTGTACAAAGACTGGGTGGCTGTGGTAAACTGTGACAAACAGCAAAGTGATGCACTGATTGTTCTGAGTCCAGTGGAGAAGACTGTCCATATCTGTAAAATTCATGAAGTGTTTCTTTCTGCCAGTTTGGCTGACACTGCATTAATGCACACCAGAGAGCTGATGTCAGCCAAGCTGTACTGCAGCATCTGTCACTTCTACAAATCCATCAGAGACACCCAGGGTAACATAGCATTCAGTTTATGTAGCTGATGACAAACATCAGTTTCTCAGCAGTCACCAGCAGTTTCTCAGCAGCCTTGCAAACAAAAAGGAATGGGTGCTCACATGTAAGCTCTCATCTTTGCACATTAAACATGCATTGGCTTCATTTACTTTAATATGTGAATGTCAAGATTCTATTCTTAGAAATTCTTCAATCAGTGCAGTAGAGAGAATACACTGTCTACATGTAATAGATACATTTACTGCCTTTTCTCCCTTTTTATGTGTTATGAAATCAGTAACATACTTTTTTTTTTTTTTTTTTTTTTGAGTCAGCAGAAGAACAAAACATGAGATCATGTGATTATCAGAGCAGACAAGGATATTCCATCTCTCTAGTAACAAGACGCTTTAGAAGAAGCACATAATAAAACACCCTTGCAGCAACCCTTCTGGTATAAAGCAGCAGTAGCTTTCATCATCGGAATCAGAATTCTGTGGTGACTTGATTCCCAGACTTTCCAGAAAAACTCCCCAGATCATCAAATTCAGACCAGGAACCTGACTGCTGACCTGGAATTCAAGATGATCTATTTTTCCCTGGTTACATTTTTGTCAAAAACATGTTAATAGAAAGTTAGCTAACATCCTCAAGCATGGAGCTTTGAATTCACTTCAAAATCTCATCTTTTTTGATTCTGTACTTACTTTGAGACTTGTATTTTAAAATTTCTCTCTAAAGGTCAAATCCCTGAATTAAACTTGTTTGGGCAGAGTCTCAGAAAATATGTGTGCAAAAGTCTATTCTGAGTTGTTTGGCTGAGATAAAGAGTAATAAATATGTTAGGGCAGATAACTTTTAAGATAAGCATCATTTGATATAGAGAAGTTTGGAACAAACTGAACATGCTTAAATTATGATTAGGGACTTTCAAGACTTCTGCTGATGTCACAAGAGTTGTTTTGTAGCATAAAAACAGACTGTCCTAAATAGGATCATTGCTTAGTTGTTTTTGTTGGGACATACCAATTGGATGAAATTTACAGTTTTTCAGCATTTACTTTTGAGTTGCACTCAGTAACTGGTTGAGGAAGAAAGATGTGCCTGTGAATGAACCTGTTTGAAGGTCACTAAATATCACCAGCTTCACTGCGACTCAAGAAATTACCATTGCACTGATTGGACTCTCTCCTTATTCTGAAAATCTGGCTATAATGAGGCGTCACATCCATCCCTATCAGGCATGGCTAAATCCTGAGCAATATCTAAGAAGTGAAGTTCCTGCTCAAATGAGCTAAAATCTTACTCTTTCCACACTTTCCATTTTCTGTTCTCCACCAAAAGAAAGAAAAGAGCAGAAAATATTATTGTCCCTTCCAACACCACTGACTGACTTCTCTTTTCCCAGTACTTCTCCGAGTGTCTGACAAAAGGAATGTACTGAAAAGAGAGGGGAGCCTGACAAAATCTGGGAGGAAGGGCATCTAGGATAGGAAACGGATCACCAAAATCATTGTGGGAGTCTGAGGTGGCAGAGCAAGGAAGGGAAATGATGTTGAATTTGTCATGAGCAGTTCAGCTTAGCAGGAGAAAACACTACAGTGATTTGTCTGTTTTGGACAGAGAATATATTCTTTGTTGCAATAAACTTAGAAAATTTACTCAGTTTGAGCATAAATATCTGATCTATGGTAGACTGATATATATATTTGAAAGCAGGATGATTGACTCCAGCCTCTTCTGACCTAGATAAAAACGCTTGTGTTGTACAGCTTGGCAACATGGCAACTTTTCCAGACTTCCAGGGAATGTTAATTCAGTTACTGCTGAATTCATTTCACTGTCTTTTCTGCTATGGGCATGACAAGTCTGTAAATACTTTCTACTGCATCTATTCAGTAGAGACTCCTCCAGGCCTAACAAAAGAGTCACCACTATCACAAGCGGTTGCAGAAAGAGTTAGGAGGGTGTGGGTAAAATGTCATGGAAATATGGGAATTAAAGAGCAAGAAAAAATAGCCAGGCTGCCAGCATTAATGTTCAGAAATATCCTTTTGAATGGAGGTGGAAGATAGGAATGAATTGCATTTTAAACTAACATACCATATCATTTCTAATACAATGATTACAGAATCTGAATAAACCAAAAGCTTTCTTTTTTTTTTGTGGGTTAACTGAAAAGTTGTTTTAATTTTAAACTTCAAAAGTATAGTGATCATCTTTTCTAGGTAATGTACAAGGTTAGCTTTTTTAGTGTTCCTGCCTCAATCAAAACCAAAAGATCTAATTTCAAGAGTTTAAAAGCTTTTAAAAACAATAAATACTGGTATTGCCTCTGTTTCAGACTATCATAAAACAGTTGTTAAACTACAAAAAAACATGCCACAAACAAGCTAGAATTTGTGGAGCCTACCTTCCTCCGATGGGATGGCACAATGAAATATGTTTCGATATTATGCTTCTTCAAGAAACTATTCCTTTCATGTCCATATCCTGGTTCTACTTCGTAGTCCCCATTTAGGCACTCTAAGGTGGTCTTTGTAATGTGAACTTTCCTGGAGAGAAAAATAAGACATTGTTCTTCAAAGCTAAGATGTATTACTAGGTGTAATAGTGTAATACACTCATGCACTGTAATACACTCATGCAAAAGATCATAATGGGCTCTGTCTTTTCAGCCAAAAAATCATAAAAATATTTCTATTAAATGTTTTTTTCTAAACTTGAGCAGAATGAGCAAAAGAGTAACTGCAGATTGTCCAAAATCTTGCAGACTTACTGATTTGTAGAAAGTGGAAGTCTGCATATCATCTTTCACATTGCATGGATTTAAGTGTTTACCTCACTGCCTGCTTGGAAAAACAGCCTGCTGTTTGAAACGTGTGGCTCCACACTCTAAGTCTCTTGTGTACATAAAGAAGAAACTCTTTGTTCTTCTCTTTTTTTTCTCTTCACAGCTTTGACATGTTCCATTTACTTCCTCTGTTTTAAGCCAGCTTTCTAATCCACTTTGTTTTGGCAGCACAGCCATCTTTGACACTATTAGGGACATGGTTTAGTGGGTGATATTGGTGGTAGGAAGACGGTTGGACCAGATGGTCTTGGAGGTCTTTTCCAACCTTAATGATTCTATGATTCTGTGATTCTATTTCTGAGTTTGCTTATCCCCAAAACTATCTTCACATTTCCTCCTGAAGAAACCCTTGTATTTGAAATGTATTCCCAGAAGATATCTGCAAAGCTATTACTGCTCTTCTCTATTAAATACATTCAGATCTTTTTTATTTTTTATTTTTATTATTTTTTTCAATTGGGAACCCTGAAGGTAAAGAACATAAAAAAACACACTGCCATAATTGTCTCAGAGAGACATATGCAGCAAACAGAAATTCACTTAACCAAAAATTAAGAGGTTCCACTGACCTCCTGTTCAGCAAATCATAATTTTGCAAATATCCAACAGCAGATGGTAGATCCCAGTCCAAATGCAAGTTGCATACAGAGGCACATCTAAGCACATTTGTGACAATGAACAGTGGCCATTTAAATTGAGTCCAAGAACACCAAAGGCGTACTTCAAATTCTAAGACGTGCTTCATGGAATGGCTGTAGGTTTATGTGCATGTTTAAAGGAAATCCTTTTTTCTTCTTCTTTTTATTTTTAACATTTTACTTCTAATCTAATCTATTACTAACATGAATCTTAAGATCATTTGGACACTTCCACAGGAGACATCATATAATGCAATGATTACTGCTACTGTACAAAACCCTTAATCCTTTTTATCAATAGCAATTACATTGCAAATTCTGCAAAGAAGGAAATAAATTCCTCACCTATACAGGTATCTGATTTTATTTTATTTTATTTTGTTTTTGTTGTTCCTCATACTTACCCAGGCAACCCTCCAGCTTCCATGACATTGGCTAAAGTCACATCATTTGACCAGACATCGTATTGCCATTTTCGGAGACCCAGGACACCACAAAGTACCCTTCCTGTATGTAATCCAACTCTCATGTTGAGATCAACCTCTGTGGCTTCTGCAACAGATCTGGAATATATATATAGCACCATGATATTAGTCTTTAGACAGTAGCATTACATTTGATTTTCTTTTTCACTCCTTCCAACAAAGTTAACAAATATGTCCATAATTGAAAAGGCAGCAACTTTTCAAAATCTCAGATGATGTATTCAGATACTGTTCTTTCCCTTCACTCTTAGGCTAGTTTCAAAGCCTCAATTGTTAACTGTAAAGAAATTATTCTCTTGCTCATATTTTAATTAGTCTTGAACTAATTTCTCAGTATTACTAAATTTCTTGAACAAGAAATTGATTTTCCAGGTTTCAATGAAACACAGCAAAGGTTACATTTCATTACATTTAGTACAGGACAATAAATGCATAGTAAATGGTTTTGTCATTAAACTTTTGTTTCATTGTCTTGTTTTCAGTATTTGCTATCACACTTATACAGAAGCTTAGGTATTTTACTGATTTTGCTGAAACAAGGAACTTTCTAGCTGTAACTCAAATAACTCAAAGACAGATAGCATAACTCTTGCACTTTCCTGTTTACATTGCATCTCACATTTACTTCTTTTTTTTTACTCTCATAAATATTCCTTTTTCCCAATGTGTGCTTATTTCATCAGGATGACAAGCAAACACAAGGTGATTGTTGGAATGAAAATAAGATTGTTGAAACTATCTTATTGGGCTTAATTTTAACCTGACATGCAAATAAACGAACATGTTTCAATCCTGCCACTACTCCAGACTACTTTCAACTAGATATTAAAATGCAATACCTGGCTTTTTGTAAAGCCTCGCTTTACTGGTTAGTGTTTTGTCTCTAATTTTTTTTAATCCCCACTCATCATTCATACAAAAGTCATACTTGATCCTAGATGGACAAACTCTTTCATCATGAAAGAGTTTAACATTAAACACTAAGGAAAAGATTTTTCTTGCTAGTAGAAAAAAAACTTGAGTCACAGAAGACTTGCATTAAATCATTAAATTTCTTATTTTTTTTTTTACCACAATTTGTTGTCACTCAAAGTAATTTTATCATCTGTTTTCAGTTCTACATCTGCAATATCAGAACAATACTTCCTTTCCTTATTCCTTTTTTTTTTTTTTTTTTTCCCCTTCGGTGGGTTGGTTGGTTGGTTTCAAGGTAATAGTGTAAAACGTTTAATCTGTAATTAAAATAATACAATGTAATCTAAAAAGAGATGGTATGGATCCCTCCAGTTCCTCTGTGAAAGGCTGAAAAATAAATTTAAAAAATGTTATTGTCTCAGTTATGTGTCCACAGTTTTGATTTATGGTGTTCTCTAAACTCATCCTTTAATTAAATTTCCCCTTTGATGAAAGCATACTCAGTGAAAAATTAACTTTTTTTTTTTTTTTTTTTCAGGTGTCTCAGATTGTCAATCATCTTGAATGATACTTATTTAATAATTCATATTTTTCATCTGATCCCTCTGCTACTGCTAGGGAACTGTTGCAACTACCAGTAATCACACAGATTTGTGCTGTGCTTCTACGTTTATGGTATGCTTAACTAAGCATAACTTCCTATGGAGAGTCTGAAAGGGCACAGACATATTTAAAAATTCTTGTTTCTGCAGGAGAAGGGGTATGAGGAGGTACTGTGAAGCAATGACTCCACTCTCTTATAGGAGTGCAGGACAAAGAAAATGGTGAAACAACCAAATCAGTGCAAGAACAGTAAAGACAAATTATAAATATGAATATCTTTCCAAAGCTGCTGGCAGAGAATCACCTCTATGGACTAGCTATCCATAAATTAAACCTAATCTTCAGAGATTTTCATTGTATACCTGGGGAAGGAGGAATTAATTGGTGAAGTCGTTACTAAAAGCATTTTTAATTTTAATGCCACTGTTGAGGAAGGATTCTTTATCTCTCACCCTACCCTGACTTGTGGACATTTAAAAGGAACCTTGAAGCTAATAAACTTACAGAGTACATGCAGAGGAAATGCTATGCATAAATCTTTGCAGCTTTTCCCATTACAGTGGCACCTGTCATTCCACAGTTAAGTTGCACTCCAAAAAGAGATCAAATGGGAAATAAAAAAGCTACCTAATCAGTGTAATATTTAATTTTCTTCGGGATTTCAAATTAAACTTTCCAAAAGGATGATGCTCTGGTTACAATTTTCTCTTGGCTTTCATTAACCAATGTATTTTTTTTAAATATCATCCAGCCACAGTGGATTTGTTGGAGAGGTCTTTAGAAGGACTTTTTAGCTATTCCAGGAATAGCTATTGCATTTTTGTCTTGTTGTACTTTTAAAAATACAATTAATTGAAAGGGCACATAGAATCGTAGAATCATTAAGGTTGGAAAAGAACTCCAAGATCATCTGGTCCAACCAGTACCCTACCACCAATGTCACCCACTAAACCATGTCCCTAAGCACCAAGTCCAACGTTTCCTTAAACACCCCCAGGGATGGTGACTCCACCACCTCCCTGGGCAACCTGTTCCAATGCCTGAGTACTCTTTCTGAGAAGAAATGTCTCCCAGTTTCCAACCTAAACCTCCCCTGTTGCATCTTGAGGCCATCTCTAATCCTGTCAATAGTTATTTGCGAGAAGAGGCTGATCCCCAGCTCCCCAAAACTTCCTTTCAGGTAGTTGTAGAGAACAATAAGGTCTCCCCTGAGCCTCCTCTTCTCCAAACTAAACAACCCCAGTTCCCTCAGCCACTCCTCATAGGACGTGTTCCAGACCCTTCACCAGTTTTGTAGCCCTTCTCTGGATGTATTCCAGCACCTCAATGTCTTTCTTGTGGTGAGGGGCCCAAAAATGAACACAGTACTCAAGGTGTGACCTCACCAGAGCAGGGGGACGATCACCTCCCTGACAAGCCAGGATGCCATTGGCCTTCTTGACCACCTGGGCACAGTGCTGGTTCATGTTCAGGCATGCATCAATCAGCACCCCCAGATCCCTTTCCTCTCCACAGCTTTCCAGCTGCTCTCCCCAGGCCTGTAGCACTGCATGGGACATGCAGCACAGGACAAGATGTGGGGTGAGGAGCACAATATACTTTGCCTCCATGTAAGCAAGGAACTCCGTAGCCATGAAGTGCTGAAGTATGTACCATGTCAGCCACCACTAATGTGAGTAATGTGCAGATCTTTTGTCCCCATAGGGAATTCAGGCCTACCACAGTTTTCAGTCATATTTTATACAACAGCAGAGAAAGGCTTATACACCACTTTCTAAGAAAGTATTTCCTTATCTTATTTCTACCACTGCAAGTCAGGATTCCTTTTTTTTTTTTTTTTTTTTTTTTTTTTTTTCCCAACAAAACAAAAAAAATTTTTTTTTTTTTTTTTTTTTTTTTTTTTTTTCCCCAGTCAAGCCTTAAAAATGACTCCAAAGAGTTCTAAAAGGATTCCACTCTTATAGGGCTTGCTGCATACTTGGCAAAGCACTGAGGAAATGAAAAGAGCTAACAATATAAGCCACCTAATGATAACTTAACCTTTGTATCCTCACTTGTGCATGTGTATTAAACAACTGACTTTATACCAAGACCTGATAGCATGCAAGCCAAAGGATGTTAGGATTATGGTTTGGTCACCTATCTATGTTCTCTTGCATAACTAAATACTTTTATAAATATCTTCACCAGCATATCTGCAAGTCTGTATTTCTCTGTTTGTAAATTAATGTTAAAAAACTTTTCATTTGTAACAGTATATAAAACCTCATGTAAAATGTATGCTTTTCTTTGTCCCTGCTGTCTCAGGAGAAAGGGGAAAAACTCATCTGCTTGTAGAAATTTGAGTATCATAACAAATTAAATGAAAAAAAAAAAAAAAAAGAGCAAAGTAATACAACATGGATGATTGTACTCCTTATTAAAAAATCTGGACTTTATAATGTACCAATGAACCATAAAGCAGAATCTGAGAACATTTAGTTTTGCACAAAAGATTTCCAGAAGTAGTCACTTAGTAAGAAATCTAAATCAAGAACAACTTTTCTTTCTCATTTTTCCAAGAAACCACAATATATTTCAAGGGTGTTTCATCATTAAATTTGAGTCAGGAAAAACAAACAAACAAACAAACAAACAAACAAAAACACTTCATGGACAGTTTGTTAAACTTTTTTAATTTACTTTGAATTTACTGTGTCCCTGTGTCACTTATGAAGTTAATTTTCATGAACATACTCCAGTGAACTATCAAAAATGAGGAATTTAAGTAATGTTTAAAGAAGAGGCTTCAAATATAAAATCAGAATCATAGAATATCTTGAGTTGGAAGGGAGCCACAAAGATTATCAAGTTCAGCTCCTGGCTCCAGACAGGACCACCCCAAAATCAAATCATATGTCTGAAATCATTGTTCAAATGCTTCTTGAACTCCATCAGGCTTGGTGCTGTGACCACTGCCCTGGGGAAGCTGTTACAGTGCCCATCCACCTTCTCAGTGAAGAACCTTTTCCGAACATCCAGCCTGAACCTCCCTTGTCACAGCTCCATGCTGTTCCCTTGGATCTTTTTGCTGGTCACCAGATCATCGCCTGCCCCTCTGCTCCCCTTTATGAGGAAGCTGCAGGCTATCATGAGGTCTACCCTCAGTTTCCTATTCTCTAGGCTGAAAATCCAAGTGACCTCAGCCACTCCACATATGTCTTGCCCTCTAGACCCTTCATCATCAGAAAAGTACCACAATCATATTTCTAAACAGCATCAACTTTTTTTTGTAATAAAATATCACAAGAACACCTAATAATGCATTTTAAATTAATAATGCATTTCTGCAAAAATACCAGTACTTCATAGACAAGCCATGAACTGGCAAACTAAAAGAATTTTAGCAAATATATTATTCATTATAACTTATTTTTCCTAGGTTTGGAAAAAAATTTTCCAAATGTTAATACAAAAGGAAGCTCAGAAAAAAAATGGGGATAAATATATATATATATGTATATATATATATTAAGCTGTAGGCATGTAGAATCTATTCACTTACTTAGAAGATATTCATCTACTCTGACAGCTTACGTCTCCTACTAATCCTTTACATTTTAGTTCTCTACTTAGCTATAAATATTTCATGTGCTGCTACATATGGTCAAAGTCATTTAGATAATCTGCAGAATTGCTCTGTGAAGTAAATACATTTATCCACACCCATGCTGAATTTGAAGCAACAGAGGAAAAAAAATAGAATCTCTGTACCCAATTTCCTTTAAGTTATTTAGATCCTTTCTTAGGTCCAAAAATACCTGCATAGAAATAGATGTTTCTTGGTTAAAGGCATAGACAAGATTGTTGGTTCAGTTATATATGTTTGATTTTTATGTATGCACAGTTCTAAGATAACAGTGCCCTTTAACCACAAGGAATTTTGCATGTCTCCCTAACTATATCTGGGTCATTTCCACTTAAACATAATTTGGAATTGGTTAGTTCTTGGATATTAACGACAAAGAATGTCCTTCTGTGAACTAACTTCAGATTGGGAGAATTTGAACTAATTTTCTAGTTACTGCTGCAGAAGCCATGAGGAGGAGGACACTTGAATGTTCTCATAGAAGGTACAAACCAAAAAAAACAAACAATTGAGCAGATTGATATTACCTTACACACCCGTCTTTGGAAGGCAGACACCTGAAAGCACTGAAATAATATTTCAAATACCAAGAAAAAAGTATTTCAACCCTGAATGGCAGTCAGTTCCTGGCCTGGGTCTGGGCAGCCCACAACCTTTTCTGCAGTTCCTACGCCAACCTGCAGGCAACCCATCAGGATGGACAGACAGAAACGGTGTGGAGCAGACCTGCAGTAAAAGCCTGTGGGACTGCCAAACGCCATCTCAGGAGAAGGAAACAGGGATTTCTATGCCTTCAGGGGAAAATCCAAATGAGTGAGCATCACTGTTGCAGAAGCTTCTCCTTACCCTGCCTGATACCAAGACCTACCACCAGCTCGGAGCTCACAGCCTCATTTTTTTGTTATCTACAGGTTTCTCTGAAGAAAAGAGAAATACAAAGATGGCAGCAGTGACCTTCCCCCTGTCAGGCCCTCAAGGGACACCTTGTGCCTGCGTAGCTGTGGACAGGAGGCAGTACAGGTCCCCAGTGTGCAGTTTGGAGGAGAGGCTCTAGCACTCAAGGGTGGTGGCAGCACAGAAAGAAAGAAAGAAAGAAAGAAAGAAAGAAAGAAAGAAAGAAAGAAAGCACTGGGGATGGCCATGAGCAGTATCATCCCAGATGCAGCACAGAGCTAGCAGCTGTCCTTGTGCCTGTGGGATACCAGGTAGAGGGAGTGGATTCTTGGTAGGACTGTAGGGTTCTTAGGGTTCTTCTCCCCAGGGTCCCTACTCCATGCTCCTGGGCACTGACTAAGGGATTGAATGAGAGAGGAGGAAAAAGAAAAGTAAGCTGAGCCCAAGATGGACTGCCACATGAAGTGATGGATGCTGCTTATTCCCAGTCCCCAATACCTCTCTTGGGGCACCTAATTTGGCTTGGGAGGACATGGAACAGTTGCAGAGGGAATCACAGAATCACAGAATAGTCTAGGTTGGAAGAGACCTCCAAAATCACCGAGTCCAACCTCTGACCTAATGCTAACAAGTCCTCCACTAAACCATATCCCTAAGCTCTACATCTAAATGTCTTTTAAAGACCTCCAGGGATGGTGACTCAACCACTTCCCTGGGCAGCCTATTCCAGCGACTAACAACCCGTTCAGTAAAGAAGTTCTTCCTAATATCCAACCTAAACCTCCCCTGGCACAACTTTAGCCCATTCCCCCTCGTCCTGTCACCAGGCACGTGGGAGAATAGACCAACCGCCACCCCGCTATAGCCTCCTTTCAGGTACCTGTAGAGTGCAATAAGGTCACCCCTGAGCCTCCTCTTCTCCAGGCTAAACAGTCCCAGCTCCCTCAACCGCTCCTCATAAGACTTGTTCTCCAGAGTCATTGGTTGCTGTCATTGGAGGAGTCATTGGAGGCTTCTCCTGTCTCCCCCATGGCCACCCACCAGGAATCTGTCAATTCTGCTAGGCCACAGCCACACTCCAGGACGTATCTGTGCTACTAAGCATGTTCCACACCCTTTCCCTGACTCAGAAACAGTATTGGCTAGAGGTGTGTACTTTCCCAGTATGTTGCTCACTTGGAGTAAGACAACAGAGACCTGGAGCAAGACAGCCTGGGCTGTGAAGGACTGATTGTTCAGGAAACAAGAGGTTTACTTTGACAGAGGTACAAGCTAACAAAAATTTCAGCAATGATGGTGAAGTCATCTCATGATAGACAAACTTTTATCCTCATCTGAAAATTTATGCACCTGTTGCTGATTCTCCCAGAATTCAAGGTGAATGCACTTTTGCCTGTCCAGACTTTCCCAAGCCCAGGACTTCTGAAGAACCAGCAATGTTTACAATAGGTAATATAGCACTTCTCTTCTTCCTCAGACAAAAGAAGACTCCAGGATCACTCCAGCCATTTCACTTGGGCTTTCTTAAAGGGGCTGTTGTTGTACCCTTCCTTCCACAGTTCAGCCAATGACCAAGCTCAGAGGCAGGAGATTGTTCAAGCATCAGCCTCCACAATGCCCAAACAAGCAGCCACAGAATGTGCAGGTGGAAAATAAGCCCAACTTCCATCTGTTAGGCCTTACATGGATGACTGATGGAGTCATCCATATAAGGTGGAGTCATCCATATGTGATACACTCACCTATGTGACACAGAGAAAAGTTGATTTATCTCCTGCTAGACCCCACTGAGGTGCCTGGATTTCAAGAAGTAAGGGTTCATGGATTCTTTCCTTCAGACCTCTTCAGACTCCACATGTAGTAGGAACATTCAATATAGAGGACAAGACAAGTCCTGTTACAAAAAAAAAAAAAAAAAAAAAAAAAAAAAAAAAAAAAAAAGCTCCTCTCCCATAATACATATAGGTTAAACTGAAGTATTCAGGATCAGCTGGTGTCATCTATAAATGTGCTGCCACTGTGCCACGCTACCTGCTAATGTAGACATAGCCACTGATCCAGCCAGTGTTGCAATTTTCTCTGAGTCAGTACTAAAATTGCCTCCCAGTAAGATGTCAAGGTAAGGAGTATTGTGAAAATGTACCATTTATATGACAATATGAATGATTACATGATCCCATTACACTTCTAACAAGTTTATGAATGTTATTCCAAATATTCTGTTCCAGTCTCAAATCTAGTATTTATATCCTGCTCACACATTCCCTCCTCATTTCCAATTAGAAACATTATTGTTCACTTCTTGCCCTGCGGATTTACTAAGCACATTTAAACAACTCACAGATTCTATATGCTAAGAGTTTATAGTTGTTAATTGAGCCAAAGGATTATTTAATATAATTTATATCATTTGATGAAGAGCTTCATAAGGAAGGGCAAACTGCTATTTAAAATGTATAAAATTTCCCTGCCTCACACTATCTTAAATCAGAAATCTAGTCATTATATGGGGAAGAGGGGGAAGAGCATGGTTAGCTGAGCAAAACTTATCCACACAGCAAATAGCTAGTAAACATCTATTGAGAAAGTAAAATAATGGAGCAAATAGATTGGAACATTCAGTTGTAGCAAACAGTTTAGATAAGGTGAAGAGCATACTTGGCCCAACTGGCTTCAAAACTGAGGTGAGGACAGTATCTTCCACATTAGACATGCTAATGAACATGGCCATTTAAATGATATTCCTAAGAAAATCTGAGAGTCCAAACTTAAAAGCAACACTGGTCATATGCAACACTTAACCCCCACTTAAATATTGCTGTGATGGCTTAAGTGACTCTGAAGTAGAACAGCTAGCTTGTACTGGGGCACTGACACAATACACATTGACAACACAAGTTCGTTTGGAGTAGTATGAGAATATAACACTATCTGCTTTGTTTCCTTGTTTGTTTGGTTTAAGAAAAAAGGGATCCTTCCATCATGATTCTAGTCTGACTTTAACTGTGCCCTTGAAAAAACTACTTTGTAGAAGGCAGATGAAACTGTGACAATTTAAAGTTTGTTGTTGTTGTTTTATATTCTGTGAAAAAATATAATTTTATTTGAAACTCTCAATCTAAATGTAAGTGAGGCAACATTCTCTGATGATACTTGTATGCAGCACCATGTTCTAGGACACCTAAATAAGAGCTTTGCAGAGCACTAAGAGAACAGAAAGTATCAATTTACATGAACTCAACATTCAACTCAGTGAAATCACAGACCTCAAAAAAAAAAATAAAATAAATAATAAAAAAAAAAAACACTAGAAATTTCTATTCCTTGATTTCCTGGAAA
The DNA here is from genome assembly GCF_011077185.1 of Oxyura jamaicensis. Classification (NCBI taxonomy): domain Eukaryota; kingdom Metazoa; phylum Chordata; class Aves; order Anseriformes; family Anatidae; genus Oxyura; species Oxyura jamaicensis. The sequence continues at coordinate 54,610,812 of NC_048894.1, forward strand.
AAGGAAATGGTGGTGGTATATATCTCTGGGATAGGCAATTTCGACAGATCCATCTTTATTAGATGGTATTATCATGCTTTTATATATTTATTTATCCTAGGTAACATGATAAAGCTGTCACAAAGCATAATGTCTTCAAAACATGTTTACAATGCCAGGGCCTGATTTCTACAGTAAAGTTAATAGACATTTAGAACAGTACCAGCTGGCATCCAGCTCTGACACTGGATAACAGGAGTTTAAAAACAAAAATGACTGCCTCTCATGGGACTGATAAGCTGCTACACCTAGTAGTCATACCATTAAAAAATAAAATGTTCCATTCCAACTTTACCATCGTAAGTTCTACACTTCTCCTTTTCATTTGCTCATCATATTTTCAAACAAATTAGCCTGGGTAATCCATATTCTGGTTTTGATCTTTAGGAAGGACTGAAGACATTTTCCTAATCTTCAGAAGAACCTATTTTCCTGCTTTGGAACTATTTGTGCACTTTGGTTATTCCCGTGCTTCTGTCACCAAGAGAACTGGACTCGGAAACCAACAATATTTGGGCAAGTGGAGATGCTGCTCCACTTGAAGTAAAAGAAAAAAAATAATACTGCCATCAAGAGCAAGAGTTCATGAAATGAATCATTTTCCTGTTTTCCCTCATAAGCACAACTGGCACATTCATTTAACTGAGAAAAGAAATATGCACTGAGCCTGGATCATTACTAACATTAATTCCTAAAAAAAAAAAAAAAAAAAAAAAAAGAGAGAATTCATTCTGCATATATACAAAGGAAAAGTATAGCCTTGCCTCTTCTCCATCATGCCCTCTCTCCCCATGATCTGGTTACTGACTACACACTCTGAAGTCTTCCAAAATTATAAATCCTGTTAAAAATGAAATGTTGAAATTGTCATTTAATTATATTCTACTACAGTTTCTGACTAGATGTTTCTAGATAACGTACTGCTTAGAATCTGCCCATCTGCTTAGAATCATAGAATCACTAAGGCTAAAAGGGGTCTCTAGAAATCATGTGGATGAACCTCCCATCTCTAAGCAGGTTCATATACAGCAGGTTGCCTAGAACTGTGCCCAGATACGTTTTAAATATCTCCAAGGATGCAGACTTCACCGCCTCCCTCTGCAAACTCTCCTGTATTTGAACACCTCCATGGCAAAAGGTTTTTTTCTTATGTTTAAATGGGAATTCTTGTATTTCAGTTTTTGCCCATTTTCTTTTGTCCTATCACTAGACACCACTGAGAAAAGTTTGGTTTAATCCTTTTTGCACCCTCCCATCAGGTATTTGTATACACTGGTAAGATCTCCCTAAGTCTTTTCTTCTCCAGGATGAACAGTCCCAGAACATTCTACCTTTTTAAATTCAATTCCATTTTCAAATTTATGTTGTTGTGACAGCAGCCAATAAATAATAACATACAAAGGGAACATAATTGATTTCTAATATTGGTCAAATTGAGAATTCAAAAAAGAAAAGTTAAGACAGTTATGTCATTGTTATTATTTGTATACATGAAAGATAGCATAACTAATGAAATAATGATTAATACTGGGCTTAAAAGAGAGGAGAGCAATAGGTATTGCTTTCCAGGGATTAAAAAAAAAAAAAAGAAAAAAAAAAAAAAGACTTTTGAAAATGTGTAAAAGGCTTGTATATTGAACTATGTGTCTTCTAAAGCCCAATGCTTCCTTATAAACATAGTATGGAAGAACTCACACATAAATAACTTTTGGATCTACTTTATGTTTCAGGATTTTTCCTTTGAGCGCTATGTTGTTAAGTACTCCCTTCCAGTGTGTTTGTAGGGAAGAAAAGTACCATACAGTGATTCTTTTAGGATTTTGTGTTATCACAGATGATCATATATTATCAGAGATTACAAAGTCTTTTGTCAGTTTTACAACTTTTACAAAGATAACAGGAAGTATTTAAGTATTCATGTTTTGAACCAGAGGGAGAATATGGACTCATTTACCCAACCCTTAACCCTGTGAGAGATTTTATAAATTAATATTATAATAAATCACATGGACTGGACTAGAAATGAGAATCAGCCTTCATGTGTTTTACATACTTCTCTCCTATTTTTAATTCTTTAAAGTCTTCTGCAAAGAAATATCAGTGAATACAGGTTCACATAAAAAGTTCAGGTTGGTATGAAAGAACAGTATATGTGGTAATGCCCATGGTTCCCCTAAGTCATTAGCAGGGTTTGAAGAACCAGCCATTACTTCCATTGAGACAAACCAACTCTCTTGAGAAGAGCATACAGTGAACTCAGTAAGTGGATCATAATACGCTCTTCTACAAAATCAAGCCTTTGCACAAATAAGCATGATCTAAATTTGGAAAAACAATTGCATCATGTGTTCACCTGTATATATGCGCATATACATCCTCACATACAAATGGCTGACATGAAAAGTATGAAGTGGTCAAAGATTTATTAGAAATAATAAAGAAGGTAGAATGTTCCAAATGCCAGGCATGGACATTTGTGAGAAAATTTCTTTTAAGTGTCTTCCTGATTGATCAAATCCCTCAACTTGTTATTCCAATTCCCTGAGGAATACTGAATATTCAATAAACAATACTTATGCTTATTGAATAAATTGGGTAAGGAGCTGAAAATTTAATCTCTGAGTTGAAGAGAAAATATTTCTGTTACCACAAACAGGTAAAAATGTCTTTAAAATCCTGCTTTAAAAATCTGCTTAAAAATTATAAATATTTGGAGAAGTCCCTGGGAAAGAGACTGATGGGAAGAATTAATCATGTGATTTGTTTGTCAAATTGGCTTTAGAATATGATTCTGTGACATCACATGAACATACATAAGGTAAAGACTGGAAGACAGACTGAAATAAAGAAACATACAGCAGCTAGCAGCATTGTATGGACTTAGCAGATTTTTTGTTCAATACAGCACTGAAGTATAACTGAGGAGTAACTGGAATTATAAAACATAATTTGAATTCAAAAGGCTTATGTTTGTTTGCTATACAGATATATATATTCTGTATTTAATAGTTAACTATTTTTAAATTGAGATTACACTGTGGTCTATTATTCACCTTTGCAGAGAAGGTAGGTCTTCTTTTTGTGCAACACAAAAACTTGGGGATTAAGTGAGGGGAAGCAGAACCTTGAATCAACTCAATTTCCAGCAGCCCAGCTAACACCAGAGAAAAGGAATAACTGACTACTGGAAACAATGACCAAACACTTTTCATTACAGAAAAGGTGCAGGCTCTGATGCGACATACTTTTACAGTGCCCATCACACATTATATACTGGAACAGAAATCTCATCCCAGATGCACTGAGCGTTATTTATTTAAGATATAGAGTTAATACAGGTGTGCACTCCATCCTATAGCTTCTCTATAAAACACAAGTACATGCACGCACATAGACACAGAATAAGGCAATAGTGAAGAAATCTCAGTCCCTTTATCCCTTCCATCCTGTGTAATGAAATAGATCTCCAGCTCTTGCTAAAAGCTCATTCACAGTTCTCTCACATTCACAGTTTTCTTCTTGGTAAAACCACAATCCATGCAGACCTCTCAAACATAAAAAAAATATTTCTTATCAGCAAAGTAAATTTCACATTAAATTTCTGAAAAGTAGACTAAATTGAAGGTTTAAACATGACATATGGAAATGAGAAATCTGAAAGCTATCATTTTGGGAACACAAACAGACACAACAGGCATAAATCAAGACTGGTTTTAAGTTTGCATACTGGTGGATGAAATGAGCAGTTTAAAAACAATAATTCAGATTTCTTTCTTTGTGGAAAATAACAACTGGGATATTTCATGATTTCCCATGATCTTTCCATCTTCTAATAAGTACACGTACGTGCCTCTACATACTTGTGCACTTTTTTGTCACAGTGATTAAATGGAGTGGAAAATTGTTGTCTAGAATTACCCTTCCTAAAAATCAGTATATCTGATTTTTATACCTGTGACCTGAATGCAACAGTACCAATTGTTAGGGGGGAAGACATGGTGGGGGAAGGGGATGCACCTTTTGAGTGAAGAAAGCATGCCTGAGAACACTATCACTCTAAGTAATGGCAGGGAAATACTTTCAAACTGTACCAATGCAATCAGGAAGAGCTCTTGAAATGCAATACGACCGATTGCCTGACTGAAAAGCCTCTACACCAATGCACACAGCATGGGAAACAAGCAAGAAGAATTAGAAACCATGGTGCAATGAGACAAATATGGCCTGATTGCTATCATGGAAATGTGGTGGGATGGATCACATGACTGGAATGTCGGAATAGGGGGCTATAAACTCTTCAGAAGGGATAGACAGGGAAGGAAGGGAGGTGGTATTGCCCTCTACATTAAGGAAGGAATTGATTGCGATGAGTTGCCGTTGAGAAACAGCCATGGACAGGTTGAGAGCTTATGGGTCAGAGTTAAAAACCACAACAATAAATGATGTCTTGTGGTTGGGGTCTAATACAGGCTGCCTGAGCAATGGAAGCCTGTGGGTGAGGCATTCTTGCTTCAACGACAAGAAGTGTCACCTTCACACTCTCTCATCCTGATGGGGGACTTCAACCACCTGGATGTCTGTTGGGAAAACTACACAGCAATCCATTGCTGTAAGCAATTCATAAGATTCCTAGAGTGCATTGAAGATAACTTCCTGGTCCAGGTATTAGATAAACCAACAAGAGGAGAAGCATTACTTGACCTAGTGCTCACCAGCATGGAAGAGCTCATTAAAGAGGTCAAGATTGGAGGTAGTCTGGGTTGCAGTAACCATGTCCTGGTTGAGTTTGTAATCTCAAGGAATATGGGCCTCGCAAAAAGAAAAGTCAGGACCCTGAACTTCTGAAGAGCAAACTTCAAGTTATTTAAAGACCTAGTAGCTGAGATCCTCTGGAACACTATTCTCAGGGACAAAGGAGGGGAGCAGAGTTGGAGACACTAAGGATGTTTTCCTTAGAGCACAAGAACTCTCCATACCCCTGCATAAAAAAAGCAGGCAGGGAGGGCAGACCACCAGGGTGGCTGAGCTGTTCAAACTGAAGTGCAAGAAGGAAATGCACGGGTAGTGGAAGGAGGGACACTTAGCCTGGGAGGTGTACAGGGATGTGGTCCAGATGTGCAGGGATGGGATAAAGAAAGCCAAAACACAGAAGGAACTGAGCTTGGCAAGGGATGCTAAAGAATAACAGGAAGGAATGCTATAGGTACATTGCTCAGAAAAGAAAGGCCAAGGAGAAGCCCCCCCCTCTGATGGATGAGAGGAGTGAACTGTTCATGACAGACATGGAGAAGGCTGAGGTACTCAACAACATTTTTGCCTCAGTCTTCACTGATAGTCAGGCTTCCCAAGTCTTTCATTTCCCTGAACCTGTAGATGGAGGCTGGGGGAGAAAAGTCCCACCCACTGGAAGCAAAGATCAGGTTCAAGACCACCTGATGAAAATAAACATGTACAAGTCTATGGGACCTGATGACATGCACCCCAGGGTCCTGAAGGAATTGGCTGATGTAGTTGCCAAGCCTCTCTCCATCACATCTGAAAAGGTCTGGCAGTCAGGTGAAGTCTCTGGTGACTGGGAAAAGGGAAACATTATTCCCCTTTTTAAAAAGGGTAGAAAGGAAGGCACAGGGAACTACAGACCTGTGAGCCTCACCTCTGTGCCTGGAAAGACCATGGAACCAATCCTCCTGGAAGCAATGTTGAGGCACATGCAAGACAAGGACTTGATCCAAGACAATCAGCATGGCTTCACCAAGGGCAAATCATGCCTGACCAACCTGGTAGCTTTCTATGATGGAGTGACTGCATCATTTGACAAAGGAAGACTGATCCATGTCATCTACCTGGACTTCTGCAAGGCCTTTAACACAGTCCCACATGACATCCTGATCTCCAAATGGGAGAGAGGTGGATTTGGTGAGTGGACCATTCAGTGGATAAGGAATTCGCTTGAAAGTCGCACCCAGCGAGTGGTGATCGATAGATTTATGTCCACGTGGAGGCCAGTGACAAGTGGTGTACCTCAGGGGTCTGTCCTCAGACCAGTACTGTTTAATATCTTCATCAATGACAAGTGGGATCAAGTGCACCCTCAGCAAGTCTGCAGATGTCACCAAGCTGAGTGGTGCAGTCAATACACCAGAAGGAAGGGACATCATCCAAAGGGACCTGGACAAGCTTGAGAAGTGGGCTTATGTGAAACTAATGAGGTTAAATAAGTCCAAGTGCAGGGTGCTGCACCTGGGTTGGGGCAATCCTGGACATGAGTACAGACTGGGAGAAGAACTCGTTGAGATCAGCCTGGCAGAGAAGGACTTGGGGGTTTTGATGGGTGAAAAGCTTGACATGAGCCGACAGTGTGTGCTTGCAGCCCAGAAGGCACACTGCATCCTGAGCTGCATCACAAGAGGCATGGCCAGCAGGTTGAGGGAGGTGATTGTCTCCCTCTGTTCTGCCCTTGTGAGGCCACTTGGAGTACTGTGTCCAGGTCTGGAATCCCGAGCACAAGAAGGATGTGGAGCTGTTAGAGTGGGTCCAGAGGAGGGACACAAAGATGATCAAGAGGCTTGAGCACCTTTCCTATGAAGATAGGCTGAGAGAGCTGGAGCTGTTCAGCCTACAGAAGAGAAGGCTCTGGGGTGACCTCATCACAGTACTTAAAGGGGTCTCATAAAAAGGATGGAGAAGGACTCTTTACTCAGGTAAATAACAATAGAAAAAGGGGGTAAAAGTTACAAACTATAAGAGGGGAGATTTAGATTAGAGGTTAGAAGGAGATTCACTCAGAGGGTGGTGAGGCACTGGAACAGGTTGCCCATGAGGCTGTGGATGTCCCATGCCTGGAGGTGTTCGAGACCAGGTTGGATGAGGCCCTGGGCAACCTGATCTAGTGGGTGACATCCCTGCCTGTGGCAGGGGGGTTGGAACTAGACGATCCTTGAGGTCCCTTCCAACTCAGGCTATGATTCTATGATTCTGTGATTGTATGAATGGTAGCAGGCACTGTTCCTCCAAAAATACCTCTTATGAATGTCATGCAGAAGCTGATGCAGCACTCCTGTCCAGGTATAGCACATGCAATACTTACGTGATGGTGTCAATCATGTCCAGTCCCATTTCAACACAGCAATGGGCATGATCCGTTTTGGGCTGGGTCAATCCTGATACACAGTAATAACAGTCACCTAGGATTTTTATTCTTCTGCAGTGGTTTTCCTTTAATAAAAACAGAATTGGAAAAGTTTTAGTGTTTATATAAACATTATAATATTTAAAGGAGAAAATATTCTCCAACAATATGCAGTCAATCAGGGAAACATTTTGTGTTCATGTGAAATAATTTACAGTTCATGAAATCTGGGTTCTCTGTACAGAACAGCTGACATATGCACATTTATTTATTTATTTATAAATATATACATTTAGTGGTCAGCCCCGCAATGCTTAACACACATAGGATAACACTGTTTAACATTATAGTTCTGGACAAAAATTATTCTCTTGCCCTCATGTTAGGTCAATATGAATTCAAGATCTGCAAGGACACTTCATTCTGTATGAATCCAAATGAAAGGACTAAAATCAAAGAGCTACTGAATGTTAGGAAAAAATGTATTTTGAGAAGCTTTTGTTCAAATCTGGTTCCAGTGACTAGGAAAGGCAATGCATTTATTTGTAAAGGTACGCACATCTGTGCATTACCAATGCATAAATCACAACGTAAAATATAGCACTCTCAGCATAAACATGATGTACCCGTACATCAAAAGACACAGTCACTTTTCATTGCCATTGAATTTATCTACTGCTTGCATACAGTTCAAGTTCTACAACTATAGAAATCTGGCTAAGCCTCTTCCATTTTGAAAAAACAATGATAGGATATGATAATTACTACATCACTCTGAGCAGACAGTTCATTCCGAAACCGAGAAAGCATAACAAAATGCCTTTTAACAAAGCCATGACTTTAACTAATAAAGTATGAAGAAACATGAAGAGATGATGGTACCTTCCAGCTGGACTATGGCAACTTCTAACCATTTAGGATATGGCCCAAAAAATAGTAAATAATCTGACTAAAGAAATCTAACTTACACTTTTGTCTTTAGTGACAAAAGGCTTGGGGGGTGGGGTGGGGGGTGGTTATTATAAACTGGAAAAAATGGCCTATTTATACTGGTTTAGATTTTCAAATGGCACATATATGCATTCAATCTTCTGCCTACAAGAATCGTAGCCTTCCTGATTTGACCACAGCCTCCTTTTCATTACCCATATTCCATCTCAGAAGTGATGGTTATACCTATGGTGATCCTGTCCTGTCTAACATGTCATATATAGTATTCAGGGCTTATTATTACACTCTTCCAGCTGCTGTCATTCCCAAGCCTGTATATGTTTCTGAATATTGAGCAAGTTTTATAAATTAAGATTTACCTCAGTTCAGGCATAGAAGAAGGCATGTTAACACCTCGGAAAAATTGGTTTACCTAGTTCTTATTATGTGAATATTGATTTAGCAGTAAATTCATATCTTCGATCAAAGAAGCAAGTCATGTTTTGGGGTATGCCTAACTAGTAGAAAAAACTTTTCTAAGAGAGGCTACTTAAAATGGCTTCTGCTATACAGCACAATTTAAAATATACTGTTATTTATCATTGTTCATATATATTTTAATGAATATGAGCATAATTATTCTGTAAGAATTGTCACTGGGGCCTTAAAGTATCCTTGTACCCTCTAGCCACAAAATGTCTCATGAATTTTACTTGAAGTTTTAATAGGATATTTTGAGATCCCTGGCTAACTGGTATTATAAAAGTAAAAGAATTATTGATACAAAGTAATATGCAAACCTCAAAATCCATCCTGACACAAAAGACACCTTCCAACTCAAGGTTTTTGGACAGAAACCACTAAGTTTTTTAATAGAAACCACTCATTTTAAGTAGAAACCACTAAATTATACTGCCAAAATAAGCCATTTTTTAAAAAGTGTGGGCAAATCTTGAAAGAGTAGAGGGTACTCAATACTTCAGGCTTAGACTGTCTTTCCAAAATAAATGCAGTTTTGGCCCACAGCTTACAGTTCTCCATAAAGCTCTTTTCATCTTCAAATTTGGTATGTGTGGTCTGTGGACAGTCAATGACTATTTGACCCAACCAAAAGATATTCAGAAAAGACATTTCAGCAATCTGGGGTGGATAATATGTATGTGTTAATTGATCAGTGTTCGCTCTGCTTCAGTGTCTATGTCCAAAATGGCCCGTTTCAAATTACTTGTTTTTCTTAGAGAGTTTACTGTGCTATAGACCAGTACTTCAGCTTTTATAGTGGGATACACGAAATTACTCTATCAGACTGGCACAGCACAGTCTAGCAGACTGGTAGATAGTTTGAGAAAGAAAAAGACAGCACAGAGCTTGACCCATTTCCACTTTCCCATGTCAGTTCATTACTCATGCAAATGAAAAATAAAAGAAAATAAAACTACAGCATTTTCTAGAGACGTATTAATTTTGATGGAAGAAATGGCTAAATCACCTGGTGTTTTTGAAAACACCACTCTTCCTTATCAGATGTTATCTCCACTTTTCTTATTTATAATCATCAATTAGTATACAGTAATATCTAGCAAAATCACTTGTTTTCTTTTTCTCTCTATATTAGACAAAATTCCAGGAAGGAGATGCAGCGCAGCTTTACAGAGCAATCTTTATAAGCATTGATATGCAAATTAACAAAACAAGCTCTTTTCCTCTGTTTTGTTTCCTCAGCACCTTCCAAAAAAAGCCCTTGACTCAACAATATTTTTCACATTTGCAACAGTGACAAATTCCAGTGTGATAGGTATAAATTCTAGTTCCGGATAATACAAGCAATGTCTGTTAGAAACTGCTGATAATTTGCTTTTATGAACATGACAAAAAGCACCAGAGATTACTAGCACAGCTTGCCCACCTGTTGTTCCTTACCAAGGTATTCCTGAGCAGATCTGCAGAATTCCCCCTGACATAACAGACATTCACAGTGTTTGTCAGAGTGAAGTAGAAGCCCAGCATGGAAGGCAAAGGATCCTTCGAAGTTGCTAAGAGCTTTCTTTACACTTTTAGACAAGTACTGACATACAACAGTTTATTCTATCTGTCTATTACAAAGAAGAGGATTTTGTTGTTGTTTTAGGTGTGTGGTTTTGTTTGTTTGTTTTAAATATGTTTTGCAGAAAGAGTGATGTCACCATTTGTATCAGGTAGCCAAAAGGCATCAAATTTTCAGTTCATATTAATCAACATGGTATCACGTGTTTCAGGGGAACTGCATTAATTTACACCAGCTGTCCCTCTAATCCTCAGGGGCCCAAGCCTAATTCAATGACACAGGCCAAATGCATCACAGTTACAGTCCTTCCTTAGTGAATACAGTATGAAATTACTATTGGGGGAGGAGGGCAAAACAACAAAAAAAAGGCACCTCTAAAACTCCCCAAAGATGTAAAGTGGCAATAAATTGCATTTAGTATTTATCTCTCTTCACAATCCTAGAACTTCATTCTGCTTCCAAAGAGATCAATGAAACATACAGAAATTTGAGTAAGAACAAGACAGAAGTAACCACTGTTAGCACTGTAACTTATTTTCAGTGTATTTATACGTACAGCATATTTAAAATTTATAGCACTCTAGGCCAAAGTGCTGTTAATCTCAATAGAAACTTGGCTTAGGAAGCTTTGAATCGCTCTAGAAATTAACATAAATTTATATATATTACAGATGTGTATAAAGACACTAGAGAGACTTGCAGAAAGATTAGTATTTTCTACAGCATCCTCAAAAGCTGGAATCAAGTCTCTATTCAATTTTATTTTACTTTTTTATTAGATTGGAACAGAAGTAGGAAAAAAAAACTATATGTCAGTTAACATGCTGCACATGTATATCATGGAGTATAAATATAGGCATTCGTACATATGTGCATGTATACATTCACAGACACACAGATTAAAAATTTACCTATACTATCCCAAACATATGCACAACATATGCAATAATGCAAATTAGAATATTGATCTTGCTAACTCTTAATATACTAATAAATGTGGTTCAACCTGAAAGTCCAACTGGGCAAGATGCAAGTTTTGAGTCCTCTCTTTCAAGGCATTTGAGCCTAGCCTGGCAGAAGATATCTGGGTATTGATACCTGCTCCTTTCATTGATAGTCCACTCCTTCCTTTGCACAGAGGCATAGTAAATGACTTACTTTCCAAGTGCCTTTGGAAGAGCATGTACAGTGTTATGCTGTTAAAGAAATGGCCACCCTCCTTCAGGAACTTTGAAGAAAAGGCAGTTAATTGGATAGGGTAAGTCAGAAGGCTTCAGGGTGCAACTGAACAATATCATACCAAGTTATTAATTTCAGTTAATGGTGAGAATGAGACATTCTTTGTAAAACATTAGTTTCTCTTTCTGGTATTTACACTTTCCTACCATATTTCATTCCCTGATAATATTAAACAAAACATAAAAGATCTTGTCCTCCCTCCCAGCTCAGGAACTCTGTTCTGTGTACCAAAGGGCATTAGAAAAAAACAAGGCCCAAAACATTCCATGGGAAGGACAACCCAGTGAAAATCTCTTACAGTGCAGCAGTATTCACAAAAGATGCAGGTAGTTAAATTCATAAAATGACGAAGAAATAGTTTTAGATTCAAATGTGAAACAGTCCTCAGAACCCTTCTTTGAGCCCCCTTTGAAAGGGCACTCTTTCTATCGAGAAAAATAAAAAAAATAAAATGCAAGCCTACTTCATCTAATTCCTTATAGCTAAAGACATGAAAATCCTGCAGTTTACTCATGTTTTCATTAACAGTAAACAGTAATGTCACTTATCTTTTTTTGTTGTTGTTTTTTTACTTTTTGTTTTTCTTCAGTAAAACGGAAAGATTTACCAACATGCTTTCTCTGTGTAGTATTCAAATCTATTTTAATAACTGTGTTGGATGTGAGCCACCCTATGGGAGAGAGAATTGAATCCGTCTTATCAGATAAAGTTTGTAGTCACATCCTAAGTGTAGTGAAGTGACATGAAAATTACCACCAGCTCCATTACACTTCAGTGTGCTAATAGTGGTAATTCATTTTTGAAAACTGTTCCACCAATTAGAAAATTTCACTGAATCCAAGGGGATGAAGCACCTCTCCTATGAAGACAGGCTGAGAGAGCTGGAGCTGTTCAGCCTACAGAAGAGAAGGCTCTGGGGTGACCTCATCACAGTACTTAAAGGGGTCTCATAAAAAGGATGGAGAAGGACTCTTTACTCAGGTAAATAACAATAGAAAAAAGGGGTAAAAGTTACAAACTATAAGAGGGGAGATTTAGATTAGAGGTTAGAAGGAGATTCACTCAGAGGGTGGTGAGGCACTGGAACAGGTTGCCCATGAGGCTGTGGATGTCCCATCCCTGGAGGTGTTCGAGACCAGGTTGGATGAGGCCCTGGGCAACCTGATCTAGTGGGTGACATCCCTGCCTGTGGCAGGGGGGTTGGAACTAGACGATCCTTGAGGTCCCTTCCAACTTAGGCCATTCTATGAATCTATGAATCCTCTCAATTACTGCATGCATATTTTAATATTTCTTTCAACTACATTTGATCTGTGGGTTTAAAATTTCATAGATTAATTCTGATAAACTTTTAATGGAATAATGCTTGCAAATATACAGTAACTTTGCCAACCTGTAGCTAAAAGTGACAAGTTCTCACACATCTATTTGTCTCAGCATAAAACAAAAAAAGAAAAAAAAAATGAGAATGAGCTAACTTAATTGGCAACACTCCGTCATGTTTGATTTGGCAGCATAATGGGGACATATTCAGAGCAATAACAGTGAGTATAGGCTTAACAAGAAGAGCTTCTACAGAGTGACAAAACAGTAGGAAAAGAAAAATCTGGTTTCAGTATTGGAAGCACCATAGCAAGTGGTTGCTAGGTTCTGATTGAGGAAAACTGGCCATCTCCAGATAAGCATATGTAAGCTTGTAATTTAATAATGCATTTGTGAAGTCAAGAAACTTTATCTGCCATCACAGGAGCCATACCAATATTTATGTAAAATATGTAGAACTATTCAAGATAACAATAAAAATGAAGATATTTTGCTTTAAGTGCATTCTCTCAGTTTTATGGGCAATTGTTGACCTGCAATAACCTACATCTCTCGGCCCACCTCATACATGAATTTCCATTCTTACTGTAAAGCCCCTCCCTACTTAGAATGGAAACTAATTTAACAATACTTATATTGCTTCAGTCTTTGAGAGTGAGAACCCATTTAACAGTCATGTATGTTAATTTGCATACTTGGAAATGAAAAAGGATCTTAACAGGAATATTTTACACAACCATTCTGACAGATATGATCACTTGTCTCCTGCTTAGCTTTCATTAAGAATCCTGTAAGATGTTGTTTTCTAATCAACATCCAAGGAGAAACAAGTCTAAAACAAATGTACAACAACAACAACAACAACAACAAAAAATTGAAAAAATAAGCTCTAAATTTCAGGAAAATTATATTTTTTTCTGGTTTCTTCTACCAAAATAGAGAGGATTAAAAAAGCTGTCACTTTTGTGCACCAACCAAAACATGAAGTTCAGTCATGCTCTAAACAAAAAATCATGGAAAATATTCAAGACCTAATCACTGGAAATGTCCATTTCCCTTGGCCTGCAAGAATTACTGAAAAATGATTGCATGAAAAGAACTAGCAAGATAGTATATTCACCTGGCTATAAAGAAAGTAGTTTCCAGAGAAAAATTTCAAGGAGATAAAAAGTCAGTTTTGAGATGAGCAAAGCTGACTGCTGTGAGGATAGTGCTGCTGGCCTCCAGTACAGGAGACACAGCCCCTCTAGTCACAAAAGACTCCATATAGGAGTGTGTGTATGCAGGGTACATTAGACAAGTAAACTGTGCACCTGGGTTATCAACCAAACTGCCCTTTTAATAATGAAATTAAATTGGCATTTCTGGATTGCAATTAAGCATCACATTTGGGTGACACCTGTTGAACTCCAGAAATACCTTTCTCTATGCTGGCTGCAGGAGTTTCATTACAAATGCCCACACTGCAGGCATCTGGAACTGATCAGAAAAATCCATTATGGTCCAATGCAAAGAAGCAAATCTCAGATTTGTGGAATACGAGCTCAGGAAGAAATTGATAATTCATAACAAGAATACAAATCATGACAAGAGATATGACATAGAACTGACATAGGAAGCACAGTACTCTCTAGCCTAAGAAGTACTATGAAGGAGGTCAGAGGAGGTACCTCTTCTGTAGTACCTGCCCATTTGTATGTTCCTACTAAGTGTGTGATGTTAGCTTCCTCCCTGGAAAATTGTCCTACAGACACTTACTTCAGCTTAACACCATACACATAATTAATCCCAGATCCTATATAGTCAAAGGCATATTCATTAACACAACTTCAGTCTAGGGAAGCTTCCTTAGGTATCTCAAGGAGACCTCTCCAAATGGTAGTTAAAAGCAGGATTCAAGCTTACAAGCACAATCTGCCTGAGTGGGCTTCTGTCTCTGCATTGACTTTTAAAGGAACTTTGGCAGATAAATCTCCTTAAACTTATCCTTTGCAAATATCCCCCCCTAGTGCACACTTACCAATTTCCACAAACAAGGTCACATCCTGTATGTTCATACCTATGTTTTGCAACACTAACTTTCCCATCTAAACCAGCCCACAAAATTTTATATGTTTTTATTTGTTTAAAATATAACATAGTTATATAAATTAAAAACATTCTATAGATTCAGTAGAATCAACTTTTTAAAGTAATTTAGAATCAACTTTTTAAAGTGATTGTTTCTAGGACTAGCTGGCTCTAAAGCACAGGGAAGGATTGACAGTTCTTGACACAGTTCCAAAAAAAAACACACAATCTGATCAAAAAAAGTAACTTACTGGCCCTTTGCTTAAGGCTCAGCAGCAACTTCCTTAAGTTCATCTTTGAAGGTGAACAGGCACAACAACACTGAAATCTGGAAAGTAAAGATCCTTAGAAGCGAAGAAGGTAATCAGGAAAATATAGTAAATTAAAATTGAAAGAAATAGATTTAGCCTATAAATATTGGCAAAGTCTGATGGCATACATAACCGCAAAAGCAAAGAACAAGGAAAACTTTGCTGTGTCCATCTGGCTAACAGATGAGATGCCATAAGTGGCAAGAACAACTAAATCTTTCATTCCAAATATTAATATCCTGAAAGGGACTAAAATTAATCTATCCTTATCTCTTTGTAAAAGGAAATTCTTAGAAGTCTGAGGTGCAGTAAGACAGAAGTTGAAAGGGAAGTTACTGAAGAATCTCCATCCTTTACTGGACGCAGGGGGGAACATGACTACTGATGAGAAGGAAAAAGCTGAGGTTCTTAATGTCTACTTTTTTCAGACCACTTATCCTCAGAGTACTCAGCCTCCCAACCTGGAAGTCTGGGACGAGGAGCAGAAGAAACCCCTCACAGTTCAGGTGGAAACAGTTAGAGACCTGCTACTCCACCTGAACTGTGTGATTGCTGAGTCACTTTCCATCATCTCTCAGTGGTCATGGTCAACCAGAGAGGTCACATGTGACCGGAGAATTGCCAAAGTTATGCTCATCTATAAGAACAGTCATAAGGAGGATCTGGGGAACTACAGGCCTCTAAGCCTGGCCTTGGTGCCAGGAAAGATGATGGAAAAAGACATCTTGAATGCACAACATGTGCAGGACAACAAGTGGGATCAGGCCCAGCCAGCATGGGTTCATGAAAGGCAAGTCCTGCCTGACCAACCTCATCTCCTTCTCTGACCAGGTAACCACCTTGCAGTGACCAGATAACCCACCTTGTGGATGAGGGAAAGGGTGTTGATGTAGTCTGCTTAGACTTTAGCAAGGCCTTTGACATGGTCTCCCATAGTATTCTCCTGGAGAAGATGGAAGCCCATGGCTTGGACCAGTACACTCTTAGCTGGGTTAAAAACTGGCTGGATGACCGGGCCCAGAGAGTGGTGGTGAATAGAGTGAAATCCAGCTGGTGACTAGTCACCGGTAGCGTTCTCCAGAGGTCGGTGTTGGGGCCCATCCTCTTTCATATCTTTATTGATGACTCGGATGAGGGAATTGAGCGCACCCTCAGTAAGTTTGCAGACACCAAGCTGGGGGCAAATGTGTCGATCTGCCGGAGGGTAGGAAGGCCCTGCAAAGGGACCTGGACAGGTTGGATCAGTGGGCAGAGGCCAATGGGATGAGGTTCAATATGGCTAAGTGCTTGGTCCTGCACTTTGGCCACAACAACCCCATGCAGTACTACAGGCTTGGGGCAGAGTGGCTGGAAAACTGTGCAGAGGAAAAGGATCTGAATGTGTTGGTTAACACTTGCTTGAATGTGTGCCAGCAGTGTGCCCAGGTGGCCAAAAAGGCTTATATCAAGAATAGCATAGCCAGCAGGACCAGGGAGGTGATCATCCTCTTGTCTTCTGCTCTGGTGAGGCCACACCTCGAGTACTGTGTTCAGTTTTGGGCCCCTCACCACAAGAAAGACATCGAGACCCGAGCATGTCCAGAGAAGGGCTACGAAGCTGCTGAAATACCTGGAACACTAGGCCTGTGAGAAGCAGCCAAGGGAACTGGGGTTGTTTAGTCTGGAGAAGAGGAGGCTCAGGGGAGGCCTTATTGCTCTCTTCAACTACCTGAAAGCATATATGCTTCTTTATCACACAGGATGCCAAAGAAATGCTTCCTCTTTACTAATAAGATGACTTATGATTAAAATACTTAGAATAAAGCTGAAATGTATCTTGTGTCTTGTATCACAAGGTACAAGAGATACAAGCTGTGAGCTTGACAATAGCCTTGCAGGGGCATGTGTAACTCTAAGGGGAAAGCCTCTGCTGGAGCAGATTCCAAGCTGGAGCTGCAGCCTGTGAAGAAGAGCCCACACAGAAGCAGGTGACCTGGCAGGAGCTGCTGCCCATGGGGGACCCATGCTGGAGCAGTTTGCTCCTGACGGATGGACCCCTTAATCACAACACCATGCAGCACAGTATGAACTAGGACATATAAATAACAATTCTTCCCCACATAGCTGAAATAATATAAATTTATTTTCAAATTTGGAAAGATAACGTATGCAGGCTGAACAGAAAAGCAAAGTTTTTTTAGCTCCTCTGCTGTCTCTGATCAGCTTCTTCCCCACAAAACAACTGACCACACACCATGAGCCAGTATCTGCTTGTTATCCTTGCTTCAGGTGTCACTAACACCTCCAGTTGTCTGTACCTGGCCAGAACTAAAGGAGCAAGAATGGTACGGTAGCCATTTCCCTTGCTTCAGTGTCGTAACCCATCACAGGCATGGGCGTTTTTATGTGCACGTTTGTTACGTCACAATACTGATTACACTGTCTTGTGTTTCATGGCTAGGATGACTCTACAAATGACAGCAGTGTAAATTTTTAAAGAGCTTATTAGATGTCTTGTTGACATATAGAGGAGAAATTCAGTAATGAAATGGAAGTGGGGAGAGCAGCTATTTAAACAGCTATTTAAGACATTTAAGCTCCTGACAATAGGCAGCTACATGGAAGTCCCTTTTATTTCAAATATATATGTCTCTGAAGTACTCTGGGCAGGAAACCTGTGCTCCCCATGAGGCATTGCCAAATGGGTATGTTACAAATTCATACACCTCCCCTCCCCCCCAATAAAAATCCACATTCATTGCTTCTCTACTCAATCTTCTGTTAATCTTCTGTTTTTCTTGTAAAAAGGACACACTTTTCTTGAGGGGAAAACAAACAAACAAACAAAAAACATTAGTTCCTTTCTGATCTGACTTGAACAGAGTGCAAATCAGGACATAGCACTTGATCAAAAGATAACCCACTTAACTATGGGAGACAATAGGTCTTCCTCAACCCCAGCAGAAAGCATCTTTCTCCTTGGTGTCCCTGAGAGCCTTTTATCAAGACAGAGCCACAGATTGCCCATGGACTTCAGATCTCTGATGTAAAAGACTATATTGAGAAAAAGTGAGTTTGGACTTAGATGCTATTTATGTTGGGGACTTGAATAAATATGTTCTTCTAGGCTGCTACATACAGTGGAGAAGCATCACTTATGTAGAGGTGATACTTCTCAACAACGATGGCTCTGAGGACAAGGTTAGCAAACAAGAGATTTGATGAAGTTTTGCTTTGTTCATGGAGAAAACACATTTTTAGCATATAGCTAAGTGTAATTTGAACCCAGCTGTGTGAACTTTTTCAAGAATGTCCATGGCTCTCATTTCTTGTCAAATGCTTGTAGTACTATTAGACTGCTAGGAGGTACAGTCAAGGAACATTTCTCTCAAATTCTTTTTTCTTGGGGAATCTGCATAAAATTAAGTCCAATGACCAAATAATAAGTATTGGTAATGATATAAATCTCATTATGCCTACAACAACCTCTGAAAAGCTACCATCATTTCTGTCACGAGTGTTGTCTGTGAATTTGATTCTCTAGCTTCATCACAGAAAGTTTTATGTTGTACCTCAAAAAAATTCGTATTTTCCATTAACTGTTTTTTTGTTTGTTTATTTGTTTTTCCATGCAGGATAGACACTTAAATACTGAAATTTCCTCCTCGTTCTGTGTAAGCATGAACAATGAAGAACACCTATGGCCTCCAAAGAAGCACAAGAAAAATATATTTAAATAAAGCAATTTTAATTCCTTTCCTAAACCATTAGTATAGGCTATTTTCTCTCCAGGATATTAATTTTAAAATGTAAGCTTTAGAAACTCATAACACACAGGGTTAAACCCATCTATTACAGATTTCTAACATATTTAACTAATGTATCGTTATTCAGAGAGGAATTTCAAGTACATTGAAAGAAGAATGTTGTACTTACTGTAGCTAACTCATCAAATTTGCCAAAGAGCTCATTCAACAGCTTCACCAGCTCTTGGGCAGTACACTGTGATGCCAAACTAGTGAACCCCACAATGTCTGCAAACAAAATGCTGTAAAAAAGGAAGAAGAGACAGAGATATATCAGTATACATTCTCATTTTCCTCTCTTATAGCATGATAGGGACCCAAAGCACAGACTCAAGCAAACTGTGAAATGCTATCAAAAATGCTACTTAGAATAAAGCCAGCAACGATCTGAAGCAGAGAACTAAACACAGGTTGGTACTGATAATTGTGTGTGAACAGCTAACAGAGCTACCATTACATTCTTGGCATGTACAATTACATCAAAAGCTTAACTTTTTAATCATTGAGCACTGACAGTACATTCATGCATCATTTTTCAGTTAAGAGGAAGGTTGTTTTACATACAACTACTTTAATAAGTCATGGGTTTCTTGATAATCTTTTAAACATTTAAAAGATTATTTATTAATCCTTCTCAATCGATATTTGATTTAAAACACTGGTAATTCTACACAAAAGTGTAGAAAAGAGATTGGACTGTGCACTTAGTCACATGGTCTGAACTTTTGGGTAGACCTGTGCGGTGTCAAGAGTTGGACTTGATGATCCTTAAGGGTCCCTTCCAACTCAGGATATTCTATGATTCTATGATTCTATGAAAAGTGAAGTCCAATGAAAGAACCCACAATATAAAGAACATATTATATGCAAGCTAAGATAAAATACTGAATTATTGTTTGCTTAGGCTCATAATCATAGTTCAGTTATGGTTGTGAACTAATTAATACTGCAGTTAACTACATACATACATTTTAAAGGTAATGGAATAGGTTCAGTAATATGATTACTGTTAAACATTTTTGGCATAAGGGTTTTTAAATATGCAACTTTCTTTTTTCTTGTGTCACTACTTTAATATAATATTATTTAAAAATGCAAAATATAATTCCTGTGTCTGGACAAGGCACAGTGGGTGGAGGCAAGACCGTGAGTACAAGCCCTGCCCTTTTTTAGAGCAAATTCTGCCATGAAATGTTACAACCATAGCAACTGCTGCATTTCTTTCTAATGTAAGCAGAAATACACATGATCAACCCTAATTTTTCAGCAGGGGTAGTAGGAAACAGACAGTGGTTGAGCAGGGGCTTTACAGAGCCAAACTGCAACTGTGACTGTGAGCCTGCTGCTTCCATGGTCTGTTGCCACTCAGGAGTGGCAGTGTTGGGAAGAATGAACCCCTGACATGGAGCCCTGATATTTTAAATCTGGAATTCAAACTTATTAGTTGGCTTGTTTTATTTTAGCTAGCATGCTGACCATTATCTCTTGCACTTCTTCACCAGTTAGTGTCCATCCATTGCCTCTTCCCTTACTACTCAGACTACAAGTGTTCTGTGGCAGGACCAACACTTCCTCTTTATTGCAAAATGCCTAAAAAATGGAACAGGGTATCTTGGGCTGTAACATGGGGTTTTGACTTTGGAAGTAAATACCTATCTGATGCATTTAATTTAATTTAATTTTTATTTTATTTTATTTATTTTTATTATTTATTTTATCTTCCTGCTATACCCTGCTCAAGTATTTAAAACACAAAGAACATGGAAGGCATTTATTGAGGGGTGGCAAGATCTGACATGGAGCAAGAACGGAAAAAAGATTATAATGCTTTTTATGGTCATGAAACACATAAGGGTACTACAGAGAGAAATGATAAGATATACAGTGCCAGAGTTACAGTGATATGCCTGAGGTGTTTCCATAGCAAAACCATATTTTCAAATATATTTAAATTTCTATTTCTCAGCAGAAGACAAAGTAACAATGAAATTCCCTTTCCTTTGATTTGGATATATTATTCACACAAAAATAATGTGAGTCTTAAATGGAGGCCATGCCTAACATTGATATACTAAGAAAAGACAAATCAACTACAGGAGTGACATCAATGTTAAGGCACGTTAATTATTCCTGTAGATGTTCTCATTCAAGAGTCAAGCAGTCTTGGTTCACTGTAACTTAATTGTTAATCACCGTGGAGTTTCACGTCCTCAGTGAGGATTAAAATAGAGTGACCTATGTCTACCTTATTTATGCATATAAGAATCCATATAATGTTATGCTAATGCAAAGAGATGCTCTGTAGTGATTGCCAAATAATTGGTTGGTTGGTTTTTAAAAAGTGTTAACATATACAGAAACAAGAAATGAGAAGCTGCATGTTAGCAATCACTTCTCTTAACAACCGTTCAGGGATATGATTCTCCCTGCCTTAATTCCACAGAAAACTTAACAATGGCATTAGGACACTCTGGTGAAAAATCAGCAAAACAATCTCAATTAAACTGTGACTATTAAAGAAAGAAGAGAAATGAAAGTGCAAAGAAAGTGAAAACAACAGATAAAAGTTACTTCTTATTGTCCAATGAGGTGGCCTGCACGAGTCAAGTGCAGTTCTCCTTTACAAGTGGTGTAACTTCAATGGTTAGCAAAGCTAAATAGTTATTATAGTGCTAAGTCTGGTATTGCCTCATTACCCAGAGGCTAAGCAATGCTCTTATTCCTCCATCTCATATCTGAGAGAATGGACTCTGAGGAGCTATCATTCTCTTTTGTTTGTGGTCCATACCAAAACCTCTGGAATCCCATATCCCAGGTGTTTATTATTTGTCCTGTAGTTTTCTGTCATACCAAGTTTTTACCACTAAATTTAAAGGATCAGGAAGATTGGCTAGTCCAGTAAAATCTTAATTTTATTTGGATTTTAGACAGATGAGTTACTAGCATCATAAATTCTACTTAAATCTCATAGGGGAAATAATCAATTTTTGAGCAGTGCTTTCTCAAACTTTTGCCCTGCTCTTGATTTTAACGTCTGTGTGATGCTGATGTGTTGAAGGAGCAGTGCTGTTCAGGGTTGGAGGTTTGCTTAATCCTAACGCTGTTCAGGGTTGGAGGTTTGCTTAATCCTAACACTGTCTGCTTGTTTACAAAATATCAGAGGAGCTTATACCGAGTACTACTACTGAAGTGCAAGACAGAAGCAAATAGGAGAGTTTAAAGTATTTTCTTCTGATGGTTTTATTTGAGGTGCAAGGCATACTTTTATTACCGGTTGTCTATCTCAAAGTAACAGCTGTGGCTAGCCTTTCAATTACTTAAAACCTTCATCATTCCATTAACACCTTCTGCTCATAACTAATTACCACTTGTTGGTACAGCTGGAATTGGGATAGAATTTCCTTTGTTCTTGAAGCATTTGTAGTTTTGACTGTAGATTTTCTGTGGTTGTTTCCTGAAACTTTCCACTCATCTTGATTGTACTTTGTAAAACGAGCCTAAAATTATTGTTATTATTATTTTTCTATAATAATGTCTCAATTTTAAATTTTTTTAATGTATTTATAGATAGAGCCTAAATACTCCCCAGTGAAAACACTGGCTATCTTTTTAACATTGGATAGAAAAAATAGCTTTTTTTTTTTTTTTTTTTTTTTCAAACAGAAAGATACCTGATTTTTCATTAATATTTTTTTATACATAAATGGTTTCTTTCAGTTACCAAATTTGCAAACAAAGTTCTTCAAGAGTTTGTCTCATTTCCCACCACTATAGATGCTATGATTTGCCTCTTTCCTTCTGATCTTAGAATATTTCCTTCTTTCTTAATGAAACTCACCTTTCTGAAAAGATAACTTGCTTCTCGAATAACTGTGTACAGTAGCTGAATCTACATTTACTTATGAACAGTTTCTAATAGACACAAAGACAACACTCTTAATCCCTAATACCCACATAAATTTACCATAAAACTACAAATCCCATGCAATACCAAAACAAAGCCTAGATGATAGATACCTATATCTTTTTTGTGTAATTTGTGGAACAGATTTGTAATCACTGAAGAATAATGTTTTGTTTTGTTTTGCTTTGTTTTTAAATTGCTAGTTTTTTACTAGCAGTTTTTAGCTTTTTACTAGCTAGTATTTTGATCCAAAATTTTAGTAGAGGTATCCTAAGGACTTTTAAAAAAAGTTTCCTGGTGAATTTGATTTGATAAACAGCTCTCCCTTCGCCCACAACTATTAATTTCTAACTGCTTCTTATTTAGAAAACCTGAATAAAATCAAGGCAACACTGCTGTGAGCAACTTCAGGAATTAAAGAATCACTATGAACAGTCATTTCTCATCTCTCTCAAACAAGGAGCTGAGCTTGTTCACATCATAGTCTCATGCTCTGTGACTATCTAGAGCATCTCTGTGTTGATAAGCACTGAGTAATTCCACCAGAACCTTCTGTGTTCCTGCTTTCTCTCATCTGTTCCCCTGATCTCCAAGAGCATGTGTAGTGACATGGCAGCCCTACTGCAGCACTCCGAGAAGATGCTGCACCTTGCTAAAATGGAGCGTTGAAAGCCTGTAGCTTGGTGTAAGAGATTTAAGCCGCTTTCCCGCTGAGATTATTGATGGAGCAATACTTGTCTGTGTCTCCTTATGGCATGTACCAAAAAAGAAATCCTGCCAAGTTCCAGAATAGATTTAAGAGCTTGTAGGTGGTAAATGTTCATTGTTAACAGTGCTATTTAATGTGCCTTTTGTGCTTGAACAGTCCTCCTGGCTTCACCAGAGCCACTTGTATAAACTCAGAAAAACTGGGAAAAGTGATATAGCTTGTTTTTTTTTTGATGGTTTATCTTTATTTTCTGCTTGTG
Organism: Oxyura jamaicensis; assembly: GCF_011077185.1. Lineage (NCBI taxonomy): Eukaryota > Metazoa > Chordata > Aves > Anseriformes > Anatidae > Oxyura > Oxyura jamaicensis. Next base: position 54,634,554 of record NC_048894.1, read on the forward strand.
TTTTTTATTTAATTAGAGCACAGCTTAAAGTAAGAGTGATATTTTATGGCACATGCTGCATCAGAAAGGCATCTGTAGGCTTTTTTTACCTATTTTTTTTTTCCCCCTGAAAATCAATCATAAGTGAAAATAATTAGAAAATATTAGCTGTACCTCACTGCAATGATAAAGAAACAAGTGTTCTCAAAATAAATAAATAAATAAATAAATAAAAGCACAACAACACAAAGAGGATTATTAAAGCTAAAAAAGAAGAAAAGGGGAGGGAAATTTTATGTAAAAAAGTTCACTGTGAAGCCTTACAAGTTATATATATATATATAACCATCTATAGTCTTCATGATCACAGCTTTTTAGCATTGGAATGGGTAATTCAAATTAAAATTTTTTCCGTGTTTTGATGCTTTCTAGAATACAGCACAGATCAGAAATATTTGCATGTAAGTAGCTGCAGACTGTCCTCTGGCCTCAAACTGGGTCACAACCACATCTAAATGGCTACAAGAAATAATTTTGTTAGTAGCTTTGAAACAGTGCATTACCTGAAATTATTCTCTTGTTACACTGAGCCAGTTCTATTTCTCACTTGTAAAAATTAGGTTAAATGAAATTGCTGTACCAAAGGCCCAAGAAATCAGTAACAAATCAATGTTCACTTTGTTTCTTTCTTGAACTATTCATTACATAGCAGAGTGAGTTGTCTGTTTAGATACCATGTCAGCCATGCGTGTGTTGAAACGGTTCTATTAATATCTAATGGAGTGGGAAAAGTCCTTTTCAAAATACAAAAACAATAAAACATTTTTGGGACTCTACACAGGGCATCTATTTGAGCTGAAACACAACTTGAAATTATTTAGTAGAATTATAGGTACATGGAAAGATTCAGTCAGAACTCGTGTGCTTTTACAGTAGCCACTGTGCATATATATGTATATACATATATATATGTATATATATCTGTAAATGCCTCAATCCCATAGGACCAGACAAGGGGTAATAAAAGGAAATATAATCCCTACATTACTTAACCTGATTTTAAGGAAGATGTGTATCTTTTATGTTCCAAACCACACTCCTGAGTATCACAGAAGAGCGGGTATATTGGGGAATCTTCACATATAAGCTGACATATGGTCCTCACATCTTTCATGGTGACCTTGGCTGGGCTTACCCCTGTAAGCTAGAACTTGTGCTATGCTGAAATGGCTCTTTACCTGCATATGAACACCTTTTTTTTTTTTTTTTTTTTCTTACAAGGATCAGAATTTATTTTGATTCTGTTTATTTTTCCATCCTAAGGCTTGAATCTAATGTTCTCATGTGGTTAACACTATAATTCTGAAAGTGTATTTATGTGTCGTTTTACATTATTTTTTTTTTTCTTTCATTTTCTTTCTTTCTTTTTTTTTTTTTTTTTTTTTTCCATTTAAGGAATAATCATTAATTTCCTACTATATAAAGATTCTGTCCAAAAACTTTACAAGGTAACAAATGTACAAGAGCCTCAATTCTTCCACTTTGGCTGACAGAAAAACATCACATCTTCAAGATTGTTGAATAATGTTCAGGTATTCCACACAAAATGTAGAAGAAGCAGAGATTTATGTACAGTCATGTGTATGTACAGTACAAGTGTTGGGAAAGGACAGATTTTCACCAGATTATGACAGTTCTTTTTGACCTCTTCTTTAGGAGGGTTCCATACATATATAGTTTCTGATTTAAGCACTACCCTTTAAAAAGTGAACATGGAGGATTATCTTATCTGGGAAATATTTCTTGTTCCTTTCTGCACACACATTGAAATGAATAAAAACTTTTTCTTGTACCATCGTCTTGCTTCCAGATGTAAATTTGGGCCTACTGATCTTTCTCTTTTGACATGAAATTGCTGCTTAACAGAGAACTTCCATGCTCTTCCAAAGTTAATGGATTGCGAGAAAGGGAAAATCTTTTTGTTTTTTTTTTTTTTTTTTTTTCGTATGTTGTACTTAATTTACAAATAAAGACAAACATGAAAAAAATACCACAAAACTTCATAAGAGCAACCAAATGTCAGGAAGGGAAAATATACAAGTAAAAGTGCTCAAGAGTTCCTTTAAACAAAATTCTAATATTGGAGCAATTCTTTTAAAAATGAAAAATCTGGAAGAAAAATAAACAATTACAGTATAAGAAAATAAATATCTCAAGTGGACAAATGACATTTTAGATTGTGGGCCATCAGTATTTCTTTCTGCAAAACTCAAGCAGTAAGTGTGAACATAGTGCAAAAAAGGATCTGCTTGTATTTGAACTAAAGTATGAAAGTTCAAGCATTGGAACTGGAGGAGCATGGAGGGTTCAAGTTTTCACCCCCTTCGCTTCTGGTGTTTTCAGTAACAGATATTCCTCAGGTTAGGAGTTTATACGTATCTGCCCCAGCAGGTATTTTTCATTATCTAAATGTGAGTGGCTTATAGAAGAAAATAATTTTTCCCACAAACTACTGCTGTTCCTATGGCCCTTCCAAGTTCTTTTGATGACACTGTCATCCATATATAGGAGCCATATATGTAGTGCTCTTTTATGGGCTGTATTCACTGATTACCTTAGAACCATCTCAAATGGAAATATAAAGTAAGTAAGGTTCCCTCTCTACACAGAAATCTTCAACTGATGTTAAAGGATTTTAATGCTTCTACTGCAGAAAGAAAAATAAAACTCTAGATGAATCCTTTTTTTTTTTTTTTTTTTACGTAAATAATTTTTGTTGGTCATGGTTCCTTTTTCCTCTTCCTCTTCCTATTCCTTTTTTTTTAATTTTTCCTTTTTTTCCTTTTCCTTTTTTTCCTTTTCCTTTTTTTCCTTTTCCTTTTTTCCTTCTCCTTCTCCTCCTCCTCCCTCTCCTCATCCTCCTCCTTCTTCTTGTCCTTCTCCTTTTTAATTGATGCAGACTCTATTGATGCAGAGTGGAAAAACATGCAGTTTACTCATTTCATGCCTATATCCTTTAGTCTATCCATTCTGGAAGATGACGCTCTGACAATCCCAGATATTTGCCAGGAAAAAAAAAAAAAAAAAGAAAAAAAAAAAGGTTGCAATAAAAAAGCATAAATATACAGCATATTTTCTCTTTTCCACTGCCTAGCCATGGGGTTTGAAACTCCAGGAATTTAGAAATATAGAATGCCTGGTGTGAAAAGGGCAAGTTATGAGAATACAGTTATGGTGTCTTAGATGTGCCCAGTACAGGACTGAACTGAACTGCCACTACTAAGAAGAAAAGTTGCTTCCATCTCCTTAAAAAGGGAAGGTCCACATCTTATTATTGGCACTGACCCCCAGTTGCACTTCTTGAAGGGATTCTGTAGGACTGTCCTATACACTGGTGTCTTGGTGAAACGTGTAGAGAGTTCCCCTTCCTTGTTCAAATCTGCAGAGTCACACAGCTCTGAGGGTGAAACTGGTATGTTGGGACCTGCTAGCAACAGCTTGCTAAGTATTTACTAGGGCAGTATTCTCCCCCTTACCTTTTTCTGAATTCAATAGTTGCATTACAAGCATAAGTTATATAGTTTCTTACTGTATACTTGATGAGAGATTTCCTGTTTTCAGGTCTCTTCCCCAAGGATCTTTCCTTTCACATTAAAATGACACCATATCACTTTTTCTCCATTTACCTCAAAAATATATTTCTAATGCCAGAGAATGAATTCACCTCTCCAGAGGAAGTATACAAGTTCAAAGTCTTTGACGAACTCTACATAGAAGCAGTATGTGAGCCACAACAGCTTTACAGGTTATGTGAAATACCATGTCATGCAGAAAAGGATAACTCCTGAGGTTATGTTTCAAAAAGACTTCAGCACAACAGAGAACTCAGAAGCATAATAATCAAGCAGTTCAGTTGCAAAATAATGGAATTCAAGAAGACTATCCACACTGTAGTCAACGTAAAGACCTATTATGCATGTAAATTATAAATGTACTAACCAGGACAACATTGGCTTGCATTAAGACTGAATATAAATGCAACAAACAGTAGTATGAACATGTTTTGTAACACTGTGATGGCATAACCAGACACATTTTTTTTATACATATATGAGCAATCTGATCACCAAACAGACAAACAAAGACAGTAGGAGGCACCTGAGCAACAAAACCTGGCAGAGAGCAGAAAAGATTAGCACAAGTGACTGCAAATAAGCAGGCCATTGCAAACCAAAGAAAGAAGATCGGCAAGAAATAGAAAAAGAGACAAACAGTGTTGGTGGGGTGACCGTAGTATGAAAGCATGAGACATAAACAAGGAAAAACAGATAAAAAGAATACAGCTCACTTTCTGGTCTTGAATTCATAAGCCTGACAACCTTGACTTTGGCAACTGAGAACTACCAAAACCATAACCAACTATGCCAACTGTGCAGCATCATCTCTGGGGTATAGTACACTTACAGCTAACTTTAAGTTGATGGTTAAAGACCAAGAGTTTTTTATATGTAGTGATGATGATTAACATAATGTAAGATTTAATCACTGGAAATAAATGTGTTTGTAATGAATAAATTCAATAATGCTTAGTTTACAGTTTACAAATCTGACCTGATTTGTGAGTCTTCTAAATAATCCCTTTACAGTAATCTCTGATTCCCTGACATAGGTAATTTTAGTTGCAGCAGCTTAGTCACTAGAAGTGGTCTTTGCAAATATTACAGTCAGCTCAGTGGGAGACAAGCTGAACCCCAAGAGGAGGAAACTACTTCTGGATAGGTGAGAGGGGAGTTTATGGAGTTTACTCCTTTGCCACATGAGCAGACAGTGAAAATTTTATGAGAAGGCAGTTGTATGAAATCTCCTATTGGAGATGCACCTTGCTTAGTGCAAGGATGGCACCTCTTTGAAACTGTTTTTAGTGTGGAAGCACTTGGAGAAAATGTAACTAGAGGAATTATCATAAAACACCATTTAGACAAATCCTTTAGGGAAAAATAATTCTATTAACTCAAAATGAAAGATGGTACAAAAAGAATGACTACTCATTTGAAATGTTTCCTGCCTCCCAGCATTACTATTGAAAGCCATTTATTAAGTTATCATTTTCTCCTGAGACTATTAAATCTTCCTAGCAGCCCCATTCTCCCCCTTCCCATAAATGACAGATCTTTGCTATACTGATTGTTTATTATGTTTCAAGACCTGATCACAACTGCATGCCGCTGTATAGTTACTAAATATTCTCTGCTTTAAATTATTTCATGTACTATATCAATCCTACCTAACATTGTCATGCCTTTGAATGTAAATCTTGTGGAAAATCCTTTCAGGAGGCTTCAGGAAATCTTCCTTCATTTCCATTGCAACATTCCTGGGCAAAAGACTCATCAAAAGACGTTCCTGAAAAAAATGTAAACAACATCAGTTTTGTGCTGTAGTATGTTGTTTATTATTCGACTGTTTTAAACTAGGAAACTAGACAACCTCTTCCTACTCGAGTCTGCTTCCTGAGAACTTTTTCTGCATAAATAGTATAAACCTTTTTTTTTTCAGACTTCTGCAGCCTGTGCATTCTTTTTTAAATATTCTGCACAAAATAAATAAACAAACAAACAAGATACACAACAATGCAAGAAGCAGCTTCAAAAACAGATAATTTTCCAAAATTTTCATTAACATCACAATGTTGATAGTAGCAACTTTCTTTATCTCTAGTAGCTTTTATCTATCTGAGAAAGAATTTCCAGGATCATTTGCTTATCCTTTTGTGTGTCCTACTTCTGAATTTAATGAAAATGTTACATTACAAGGACCATGACAGCTGGTTATTAAGCAGAGAGAACGGATGACAGAACTATCCACACAGTATGAATCAGCATAACCGTAATAAAGGCACAGTTTTAATGGCATCTTATTGAGTGTGGCAATGTCTGTTCCAGCCATCTTGCTAACAGAACGCATTGGTGCAAATCCCTGTTAAAATACATCTCTGTTTGCTATATCTGCATAGATATTTTCGCACGTATCACTGACCTGCATAGAAAGGACCTCTAATATTTTTGATCTCATCAGTATTGACTATAAAGGCCTATGTAGTTATTCTATATATTCTGGCCCTGTCACAAGGACCTGTAGAACCTGCAGCAGGTGTTCTTAGGTGTTCTAAGGTATACTTAGATACCTGTTGAAAACACAATTCAAAATGCAATAGACCTGTTTTCTAGTTGTTGTTGTTGTTGTTGTTGTTTGTTTATTTGTTTGTTTTTTTGTTTGTTTGTTTGTTTTGTTTTGTTTTGTTTTGTTTTCAGTGAGTAGTTACAAGTCTATGCATCAGACCTGCTAGCGTTAGTTCTGGAAATATACTGAAGGAATTCAAATAACTGCATCTTATCTGATGATCAGGAGCCACAGGAATGGCAACTGTGCTATATCACATCACATTAGTGCAGAACTTGGTTGAACTACATCAACCTGTTATTTGGATCACATTAAGTAAGGAGCAATAAATAACACTCAGAAGAGGGTATCTGCACAGGCAAATATGCTGTATTGCTCACATGCACACATTTACCAGATAGAAACTAAAAATAATACACAAAGGGTTTTTAATTTTACAGTTTAATCTGAAAGATGACAAATTGATTATTTATGTCACTGATGGATAAGACAAACATTGCAGAACTGCCACAGTTCTTATTTTAGACTAATGATCCTTCCTGTATTTGTGGCAGTACATATGGACTTGAGGCTAGAGATCATTAATTAAGCCTATTTCCTATTGTTTTCACTTATATACTACGAATATTGCAGAATATGGTGAAATTAAATATTTGTGAATTTCAAGTTAACCAAATAGCCTTAGCAATAGATCTTGGTACGAAATGATAAATTACTACAATTTTAATGTTAATTTAATTAAATATTCTTACATCTCTGCAGAATAATTATATAATGCAGGTTAAAATCCAAAACAACAGCAAAAGAGTCAGCAGTAGATCTTATGAGGTTCTGTTGCTCACATATTTACTGTTTTAACTGAATTATACTGTGGCTGTAAAATAAGCTGATGGCTTCTTAGAAAAGAGAGAATCCACAAAAGAAAGACATATGGACTGACAATTAAATTCTGTGGTGCTTGATATAGTATAAACTCCAAAGGATACTGGAATCTCAGAAATATTATCCTGAGTGCCAATTTTCTGATGTCTGAAAAGGACAATTTATTCACTGCAGCTTCTTTTTAAGTGAGGGTCTTAAATAAGATCTTGAAATTGATAAGTAAATTCCTGAACTGTTATAAAGAACGTGGGGTTTCAGTTTCTGTTTCCTAAGTCACACTAAAACAAAACAACAAACAAAAATTATATTGACAGACCCTTAGTAACTAATGCTCACTGAATAGCACTTCTACGGCCTGTAAACACAATTACAGCACAGGAGATGAGTAAAAAATCACAGATAATTTCTGCAGTGCATGGCAAACAACACAAGACAAGGAAGTAATAATCATTGCTGTTAAGGTAGCAGTGCAGAGCTGCAGGATGCAGCACTTCACACCTTTGAAACCTGCTGCTGCCAGACCTGCTAAGGAAGGCTACAAAAATGGTGATTCCTATACATTTTGGTTTGAATATTACAATATTATATATATATATATTTTCATTATAGAAGGGAAAAAAATAGTAATGGATTACTGAGGAAGACTTGTGGAATCTTTACTGTGGAATAATTGTAGAGTCTTTTCAAAGAGCGTTAGCAGCCTCAAACTCAATAAGTAAGGAAAGACTCAGCCATGGCATTTTGAAAGGACAGCTACTTTCAGGCCAAGAAAGGAATCAGCAGTGTGGCTCTAAAGAATAGTCACTGCAGAACAGACTGGAAAAGATAAGAAACAAACCCACACTGAAAAGTATCAAAGCACTGAATACAAATGAAGAAATGAAAGACTGCATCTAACTTCATTTATTTATTTATTTATTTTTAAAAAGCCTATTTTATTTTGGGCAGTATCTCACCTGTCAAGCAAAGTGGCATTGTCTTCTAGGTCACCATAAGGGATGATTAGCTCTCAGAGGTTTGGAAATATAAAACTGACTTTGTGAATACCAATTACAGCTGTTGGAAGGCTTGGGAAATGGCTCTTGTCTGGATCTCTATTCAGCAAGTCCTACAATCATTGACTGATTCTTCATTTGCTCCCATATGGCTGATCTGATTGAAAAAAGAATCTGAACACCAGACCAAAAGGAAAACTAGATGTGAATGGCTGCACAGTGAATTGAATGGAACAAGTGACAGTACTGAAGCAAGGCCAGTTACACTTGTAGTGACATTCATGCCTGGGTGGCTGTCACCTCTGATGGAGATGGGTGGTGACAAAAAAAAAATGCAGGAGTCAGACAGGGATCACTAATCAATTAGCAACAGCTTTGACTAGAATAAAACAACACTCATATGGCAGAACTTCTTTTTAGCGACAACTGAAGTTGTATTAGGGAAGCCCCAACATGTGGCATATTCCAAAATACAGGGGCTAGTAGAGAGAAAAATGTTTCCACATTTTCATCTTTCTCATTGATCTACGATACAGCTTAAGCTTTTAACAGCTAGTTTCTAATCAGAAAATTAAATCTTGACACTGTGAACATCTGTTATTTTAGGAATTTTTACTCTCTCTTCCTGCTATAAATCTTCACTCAGCTTTAATATGATCTAAGGTGAAATCACATGATAAAAAAAAATCTTTTATGAGATTGTAATTGTCTGAAAATGATTTTGTGTTCCCTGCAGAAATCCTACTAAGAAAAGAAACTAACAGATTAGGACCTACATCCCCTTCATTCACAGTGTTTTCCTTAATTTTTTATTTTAAACTGTCCGATGTAGCTTAGGATGTGTAATGCCAAACTGGTCTGCTTCTGCTAATTGTCCTATTCCTATTAATGAGGATTTCTGCACCACTAATGAAGACTTAGTTAAATTTGAATAGAACACAACTTTAAAAATATGCAGATTTCATTCTTCCACAGCAATGAAGCATTGTTGAAAATAAGAAGGAATAAATCCATTCCTTTGACTTCAGGTGAACTCAAAATGTGCATAAGGCCAATCAGGAATTGCTCAGTGATACCTTGGCACAATTCAACAAGTAAAGAATATCCTGAGTTAGAAGACACGCACAAAGATCATTGAGTCCCACTCATGGCTACACACAGGACCACCCAAAAATCAAACTATATATCTGAGAGCATTGTCAAATGCTTCTTGAACTCTTATTGGTGCTGTGACTACTTTCCTGGGGAGCCTGTTCCCATGCCCAATGACCATCTCGGTGAAGCACCTTTTTCTAATATCCAATCTGAACCTCTCCCGATTCAGTTTCACACTGTTCCCCTATTGCTGGTCATGAGAGAGAACAGATCGGTGCCTTTAGTCTCTTCTTTTCTAATCAGAACAAATCAAGTGACCTCAGCCACTCCTCAGATGCCTTCCCCTCTAGACCCTTCACCATCTTTGCAGCCCTCCTTTGGACACTGTAATAGTTTTGTATTCTTCTTATATGGTGGCACACAAAACTGCACTTGAGGTGAAGCTACATCAGTACAGAGCAGAGTGGGGCAATCACTCCCCTCAATCAGCTAGCAATGGTGTGCTTGATGCAACCCAGGATACAGTTGGCCTTTTTGACTGCCAGGGAACACTGTTGAGGCATATGCAAATTTCCATCAGCCAGAACCCCCAGATCCCTTTCCATGGGGTTGCTCTTTAGCCTCTTCTCCTTGAGTTGGTACATAAATCCAGGGTTGCCCCATCCCAGGTACAACACTTGCTCTTGTTGAACTTCATATGATAGGTGAGCACCCAGCCCTCTAATTTACTAGGCCTCTATACCATCAGGACATTCAACAGCTCCTCCTAATTTAATGTCACCTGCAAACTTACATTCAAGTCCTGCATCCAAACCATTTATTAAAACATTAAAGAGAAATGGCCCTAAAATGGGGACTTGCAAAACGCCACTACTGTTGGGCTGCCAACCTGATGCAACCCCATTTACTAGAACTGTTTGTTTCCAACTCATTAGCCAATTGTTCACCCATCATATTATGTTTTTAACTAGTAGTATGCTGGACATTTTGTCCAGACAGATACTGTAAGAAACTGTGAGAAACAATATCAAGAGCCTTGCTGAAATAATAATAATAATAATAAAATCGTATCAACTGGCTTCCCTTGGTCAAGTAAGTAAGTAACCTTATCATAAAAGGAAATTAAGTTTGTTAAACAAGACCTTCCCCTCCTGAACCCATGTTGGCTGTGACCAATGACAGTGTTATTCTTCAGGTGGTTTTTAGTAACTCCCAGAATAATCTTCTCCATAATTTTACCAGGCTCTGAAGTGAGATGGAAAGGCCTAAAAGTGGTTGAGTCACCATCCTTAGAGGTCTTTAAAAGACGTTTAGATGTAGAGCTTAGTGATATGGTTTAGTGGAGGACTTGTTAGTGTTAGGTCAGAGGTTGGACTCGGTGATCTTGGAGGTCTCTTCCAGCCTAGATGATTTTGTGATTCTGTGTTATTCTTAGGGTCTTTTTTCTTGCTCTTCTTGGAAATTGGAACAATGTCTAGCAGTTTCCATTCAACCAGGACCTCTCCAGGTTCCCAAGCCTGTTGAAAATTAATTGAGAGAGGTCTTGCATCAGCCAGCTTTTTGAGCACCCTGGGATGAATCTTATCAGGCCCCACAGACATATATGCATCCAGCTGGAGCAGCAAATCCCACACAGGTTTGGAGTTGTTTAAAAGCCCTTTATAAAGAAGGCGGGGAGAGAGGGAAGAAGGGAGGGAGGGAGGCCTAAAATACCACATTCCATTCCTATTGCACAAAATTATTTATTTTGACATCTATATGGGGAATGACTGATAGATTTTTCAAAACCCTTTAGCAAGGCATAAATCATTTACAAACTCATTCTTCCTTCATCAGAAAAACAGGCTTCAGTACAGTAAAATATCTTAATGTTCACAGCTAGCATCTTCTCCTGTCTTCCCCATTGCCTGCTGTGTAGTTGGGTGGCCTATGAACTAGATGTACTTGCTGGGCTTTTCCATGTTGAATTATTTTTCTTGTAGACTACCACATGAGATAAATCCCCCTTGCAGTCAGTGTAAATCATTTCATCGAAGAAAACAGTAGTGTCCACTGTTTCTGAGATACAGGAGAAAAGCAACCAGAGGAAGTGGAGCATTTTCTCAAAGCTGTGGCTTCTTGTGTTTTCTTGGTTCATTGAACCTCATTGCTTGCAAGAGCCCTGTTCACTCATGTCACTGTATATGCATGTCTAGTAGAATTAATTCTGAGGACTAAGTTACAGTCTGGACCTGCTGAGGGGCCATGAAGAAAATCTTTGGTCATTATGTCTTGCAACCCCATGAGAATGGGCCTGTAATGGATGCAAATCAGTCCATCTTAGTTATCTTTGTTGTGTTTCTTCTGAACTTCTGCTTACAGCCAAACTGCTGATCTTGCTGCCTTCACCCGCCAAGGAATTCAGGCCCAATGTCTGGCTTGGAAGATAAGTGACTCAAAATGGGACTCAGTGGTTTCCAAGCTTGTGCTAGGGAAAGCAGTAGCTCTGGATGGTCCATCCTCACACTCCCTGGTGCCTGGTACTAACTCATATTACTTAGGAAAGACTGCATACCCATGGTCTGTTGCTTTCTACATTTTCATAGGGATTTTAAAAACAAGCAAAAACAATAATAAAAGAAGAAGCATCTAACAAAAACATGTTTAGCTCCTTTGCTTTCTGACTGATATGATTTTATATATATATATATAAAAATGTGACTGTCCAGTTACAATGACTGCCGAGTTACAGTGACTGTCCAGACACAATGGCAAACAGGAAAAGGAGCTCACATAAAAAAGAACTATTTTGATCATCTACACTTTAAAGGATTTTTATAACACACAAAAAAAATAAATCCAATCTACTAGATTATGCAGTCAACAAAAGATCTTCTACTATTACAATTCTTAAATTGGAAGTGCCACCATATTTATTTATTTATTTTACTGGAGAAGACAAGCTTCAGGCACTCATAAAAAATGTTCTAGAGACTTTCAAAGTCAGCTCATGTATGTAATTTTGAGATTTGGCTTCTGCTTTGTCATCAGGGACTACAAAGTACATCCTAAATATTACCACCCGCTACCTAATTATATCTTGATAAATTACTCTTGCATAATTTTAAAAGATACTGCTTAGTGTGTTTATGGTCTCTGTCATACCTATATTAAACTGTACATTCATTTTACAGTTTCCTTACAGAAACTCTAAGGAAAAAAAAAAAAAAAAAAAAAGGGAGAGAGGGAAAAGAAGCCCAGTGCACTGATGAAAAACTTTGTGTAAAACTACTGGGATTCATTTATACTACCTGTAAGCTGGAAAATGAAGGCAGTATATTTCCTTCATACATTATTTTAAATAAAACTATACTTTGAAAAATGGACTGCTTTGTCTTCCAACTAAGTATGAAAAAAAAACACTCTTAAAGATGGTGATTTTTTGGAAGCCACAAGGTGGCAATGTTTCAGAACATTAACGAGATTACTTGAAAATTTCTATTTATCAGTAAATCCTTGTTAAAATCATAAACAAAAAAAGACCTTCCATAAAATTGCAGTCTGGTGCACTGATTTTGAAATGGTAAGAGGATGGCTAACAGCATACTATTATGGTACATGATCATACAATGCAAGATGGCTATGGTTAACCTATTTGTTTTTGTTTAAACAAAAGAAAGGCAGGATATATCACCAGCATAGCGTTTAATAAGGTATTGATAGACTCCACATGGAAGATGATTATTTACATTAATAAAATGGAGAAGGTAAAGCTTACTGAGGGAAATAAGGGAGAGTGAAATCTTGGCTAAAATAGAGAGCAATGGGCAGCAACGACTGTAGAAGTACTGGGCTGGAGAGTATATAAAGTATATAAAGGTGTATGGTATATAAAGATACTATACACCTGTTTGAAGGTACAGGACAGCATATGAGAAGTAGAATGAGAAGAATGAGAAAACTTCAACAGAACAATCCACAAAAACACATGACATAGGATGATTTGGAAACCTCTGCAAGTGAAAAAGCCCCAGATACCACTGACCATTGAATGACTATGAAGTCTTTATGAGATGATACCCTATAAAGGCAAGTGTGATGCTAGAATGGACTGAAAGACTACTAGTAGGGTAACATTTAGATCAGCTCCATGGATCATTTTTAAACAGGAATGAAGCAGAGAAGGGTTATGATGACAAGCAATGAAACAAGAAGTCTAGAAAGCATAGTCTGTTTTCCTAGTTGCCTTCATATATATTAAATCAGAATTCTCTAGAAATATAACAGTAAGGATTAATACACAGTATAAACTGGCAATGAATATGTGACCAGCATCAGCATATCAATAGTCTTTATACTTTCACCCCATATTCTTAATATTCACTTTCTCTGAAACATAATGCAAAATTCAATGTCTCCATATAAGCATTACAATGAACATTACAGGAAAAAGATTATACTCATTTCAGCACTGGTTTTCTTTTCTGCAGAAAGCAGAAGCAGATGGAGGAAAACAAAATAAGGTGGGGGGTGAGGGTGGAGGGAGAAAAAAAGAAAAAAAAAAAAAAACAGCAAAACTCTTTGCTTTTCTGCAGTGAACACTGAAAGAAAAGGAGAGAAAAAGTAGGAAGATTAGATAGCATTTTGGTAAACTAAGCAAGAGGTTCTTTTCTGGCTACCTGCTAGTGCCAGTTTTTCATTCCACAGCAAGAAAGGCTCACTGTGAGCAAAGGCTGCTTCCCCTCTTCTTTAGGAGCTAACCCTGCCTAAATAGATAAAGTTTACAGAGAACCGGAAAATCAAAACACTCCACTGCAAGAAGTTTCCACCAGATCCAATTCTTGTCAGCTTTTGCGTTGGCCGGATTACACACAAGGCACAGTGTCTGTTTTGGGAACTACACTAGGCCTGCTCTTACTAGATTGCATGTGACGTGTCTGACAGCTTCTCTGGGGTGAGCTGTTGTCTGGGGTCATCACCAATGACAGAATAATTATCAATTATGGGATCATATCCATAACCATAGAACATTTAGAGAATTGTAGTTAGTATGGCAAGACAGTAAGGTGGTAGATTTGAAAATATCTGGTAGTAAAGCCCCCCCAAAAGTCAAGTGAGTTATGTGTGTAAAATTTTTCTTAACTATGAAATGTTAGTTAAATAAACCTCTTTGTTCCTATATATCCTATCTATCAAGCTCCAGTAGGATTTCAAGAAGCAGGTTTTTGAGGATATATCAATGAAGATAAAACTGGTTTTGGCACAGACCAGACACTAAATATAGAATTCTAAATCTTCCTACATGGAAAAGAAAATATTTTACCTTCTATTTTGCATAGTCAAGAAGCGTGGGTTTAATCTTTTGGTAAAATTATCCCCTCATGTTAGTGCTGGTAGTATGAATATGTAGTATTCATATTCATAGATAGTGTGAATATTATATATCTATATATAACATAATTTCCAAATTTTAATTTCTTTATAAAGAGTCTTTTCTCATTCAAATAAAGAAGGATTTTCAAACTGACTGATAAGAGTACAAGCCATCTGCCAATGTCATGATCAAAGGGAACTTGGCAGTGCTAATGCAATTTCTAAGCAGTCCTGCAAACAAGTCACATATGAGTTCACGTTTGCTAGAGACTGAAGTGCTGCACAGAATGAAGCTTTTCACTGTGAACATGATGGGGACAACAATCTTGTTGTTTCTCCAAGTTCCTTTCTCTTGAAGATGTTAGGAAGGTGGCGTCACAAACAGGATCTTCTTCATTGACACTACTCCCTTCTAGGTTAAATTGAAGAGCAGAGAGCACTTCACTGGATAACCACTGGTGTGCCATTTCCTCTGCAATTACAGGTTTTCCTTCTTTCCAGTCCACAGCCATGTCTGGATTGTTCCACCATGTAATAATGAATTTTTGGGATAGACATGCATGTATTCCTCATAAAATGAAAGTCATGGAGCTAAATTGTACTCAGGTTTAACCCACAATTACCCTGTCAAACTGGGAAATTCCTAGCCAGATGTACTTGAAAAGAAGCAAAACCCTAAATCAGTTTGTATCAATGAGGTAATATGGACCAGAAACCTTGGAAAGAGATTAAATTATATGACAAACAGAAGCTCTTCACTCTACAAAAAGAAGTTTGGAAGGCAAAAACAGACAAAAAGCAAAACAAGCCAGAACAACAACAAACAAATCAAACCAAAACCACAACAACAACAACCAAACACACACACACACAAAACTGTTCAGTATCCTGTTCATGGAGATAATCTGTGATTAAGCAGTAACACACTAACTTGTAAAGTATTTTAAAACTGCATGTGCCACTAGGTGTAATGTGCAACACGTCTGTGGCAGACCTACTAGACTATGATGGAACCACCTCCATTCTGAAAAGTAGCGTAGGAAAATAAAGCTAAGCTTCTGTTAAAGCATTAGCTAACTTTCAAAACAGTTGATACAGTTCTAGAAGTGAAAACAATTCTGTGGGAAACAATAAAAACACATGTAACAACTTTTCAAATGACATTTTAAAACTCCTTATGAATTCCTATTGCTGAGGGAAGACAAACAGAAGTTATTCATGAACTTGCATTACTTTATACTGTGCCGTCCTACTAGAAGACATAAAACATTTAGTTGATTTGAAAATGCCTTCCCGTATTTCCATTCTGCAGTGCACTTGTAGTATATACTGTATGTAAAAATAGCTGTAGGTAAAAGTATGCTGTAGCCAAGGAGAAGCAGACTCCTGAGGCCAGAAAAGCAGCCATGGCTCTTGTTGTCATCCTTCCCCATATCAGAGGCTGCTAATAAGGAAAAGACTGAATGACAACTTCTGAAGGTGGTGCGAGGCACATTTCATCTTTCCCAGAGAAAATGCTGCCACCCATCTCTATCACCCTCCCTCTCACTCTAGCAGGACAAGAAAGCTGAGCTCTGCTGCATTCTTCATTTTAGCTTAGTGTCTTTCACCTGGTCCTCCCCTTCCCAGGATAGAAACTGCAGCAGGAGAAACATTACGTCTTGCATACATGTTGAGAAGATTCTGTGTGCATCCTTGAATGAGTGTCCACAAAGCACTGCTGTTATGAATACCGACATTTAGAAATCAATCATAAGAAAGTATTTTTGACGTACTTGTTTTAGTATTTAACTAAAGATCTGATGTACTATATCTAGTGTTATTACCTATAATTGTTTTCAATTATATTCATGATGTTATCTATTGAAAATTGTATGGTACTATAATTTTAATAATTTAACTACAGTTTTGTGTGTTCTTATTTGTCTCTCATCCTCTGTTCTCTCTAATGGAAAACACAATGAGCAACTGGAAAAATAAATTGAAAAAAAATAATGGAGTCAAACTTCTCCAACATATTTAATTGACTATAGTTTGAAGCAGAACATATTCAAAATTTCCCAGTATTTCTTTCAAAACTCCTAACAGCCAAAGTATCAATAGGTTTTAGAATGATATAACTAGTATTTTTTTAATTTCTCTATTTACATTTGTCTATTGTACACACTGTAAGCCAGCATTCATTACAACATGTAAAAGCTTAACGTAGTTGCATGACTATATGTCTATATATCTATGAGGAAAAACAAGCTGCAACAAACAGCAATCTCACTCATCCCCCTGTTAGACTGAGTAACAGTGAGTATATGGACTTATAGCAAAAAGCTAAGTTCATATGCCAAATTTTCAGGCTTTAGAAATCTGTTTAGTTGGTACCCTGTATCAAAAATTAAATGGCTGATAACTGATTTAATTTACGTACTTGCTAACATCGGGAAGCTTTCAGGAGATGAATTAAAGTTGAGCCCAATTGTTACAGTACTGACATGACCTGCTGCTATAAGTGTGGCTTTTTAAAGGCTTTCATAGTTTTTCATATGATACCATATGTTACATTTTGCAAATTAAAGGCATGTGGATGGAGTAATACAGTTACGATGTAATTAAACTATACGCATTTTGTATGATTTACAGCTGTATGTTCTTTCTTGTGTGTTACTGATTTTCTAGTTGTAAAGAATGTCTGTCTCTTACTATACAGCTGTGTAGCCCTAAGCTTAGGTGACCTCCTATAACCACTCCCTGGGAAAACCTCAGCAGCAATATGTTCAGAATAGAAGGGATGAAGTGCCCTCACATGTGTCTATTACTACCAAGGATTACTGTTTATAGATTAGAAGGTTAGGTTACAAACCTCACTTACTTGGCCAAAGTTAGGTAAGAATTCTAATGGTATGCCAAACAATGCAGCTTCTGGCACTATGTGCATTCTGATGAGAGGTTTAATCTGCATAAACACAGGTGCAATAGAGCTGAGAAATTAGAACACATTTATTTGGTGGCTATATTCTGCCTTGCAAGGGGTACCGAGCAGTTCATAATAGCTTCAGGTTGAAGTTGAAGCCTTCCACCTGAATGTCTGCATGTAGCCCGAGCAGCCCTCAGTTTTATTATTTGCTGTATTAAGGATAGGTATGTGTATGACTACTACAGGACTAGAGACCAACAGATGCTAGTCAGTGGAAAGCTTCTGGGCTAATTTTTCTTTTTACTGTCACGTGGGAGAGAGTAATGTGCCTCTTTGCAACTCCCTCCATCTGAGAAAGGTGGGAGATGGGCCAGGATTACCACCCGACAAAGTATAGGTAGACAACAGTGTGACTCAGTTCTGCATAAGCATCTAAGTAGCCAAAGTCAATGAATAAAGCAGAGGCTGGGAGTCTGCATCTGCTGCTACTGCTATTTGGCCAAGAGGCATTGCTGACCAGCCTGTACAAGTAGGCCTGAAGGCCAGCACTTCACATGTAGAATCTGAAATGGTAACACTCCTTTTCTCTTTGCCCTCATCCTAGAACGGGATAAATAGATTTTTAAAAGTGGATTACCCTTTGTAAGGCTGTAGTTTGATGACAAACAAAAAAATCAATTTTAAGCCTCCTCGTAGCATAGAACACAACAGTGTTAATGTAGTACAGGCTCACTTGTCAGCTAAAATTAGTTAATCCACCCACATTTTTCAGATATTGCATTGGCTAGCTTTCACAGAGGACCAGATATCATCTTGCCCTGCAATTTGTGTAACACCAGTATCACCTCCCTGTTGCATATTGGATAATTTAACAAGAACATGTTTTTGTGCCTACACATGTTCCAAATTTTTTCAGCAGGAAGATTTGCTGATATGTGTAGTCTTAAGCTGGGGAACTTAATTCTGATTTACTAATAGGGCGCACTGGGCATGAACCTACAGATAACATGCAGAGCCAATATGAATGATTATGGAAACAGGGCCTGTATTTTAATGATAAATTTCATATTTTGTTCTGAACTGCTGTGCAGAAAGTTGCAAGATTCTGAGAACAAAAAGGTGGGAAACAAGGAGAACCTGATTATGCATCGATAAGCATGCTGTCAGGCACCCTAGAAATTACTTCTGTCTGAAGCTGTGCAAATATATTTTTTTCAATTCCTTTTCTGACCTGAGGGGAAAAAAAAAAAAAAAAAAAAAAAAAAAAAGCAGAAACCTGATATCCATCACCAAAATGAAAGTCCAACACAGCATGCTGTGTTCAAACATAATGTATTTTATTTCTTTTTTTTTTCATAAATGTTTGAAATTAAATATAACAGACAAAATGACTGGAGGGTTGCTAGGGTGTCATACTTTTAACCAAAGATACAGGAGGCAGTAGAAACATACAAAATGTGGAAGATCTAGATTAAGTTATTTTGAAGGGGGAATCTGAACCCAGCAGGGAATTTAAATCCAAAATGCCCTAAGCAGCAATTCAAAGTATGCTGCAATGAGACTCATTGTATCTTTTTCAACACAGTTCATTTTCTATGAATAGTTACTGATCAGATCTGTGACTTAGTGATGTCCCAGTTACTGTATGGAATGCTAAACATATTGCTCTAAAATGCAGCAGACAGTTTAAAACATACACTTTCATTCACAGACATTTGTATTGCATAAAGAGAATTTAGCTAGCTAGCTTCAAATGATCTTGTGAATGTATACAGAAGTACTGCAGAGCAACACAAAGATGCTAGTCTGTCTCCCAGAACTAGCACTGTTCTAGTACTAGGAAGTACTGTGGTGTTATATTAAAAGTAAACAGCCCTAACTCTCAGCAAAATCAAATAGACTAGCTGGAGTGCTATGCTTCTTTCCCAGAAGGTAAAACACAGAACTGTCTGTGTCTGCCCAGTGCATCCTAATTCCCTGAAGTTTAGAGTAACAGAGTGCTTTGGGTTGGAAGGGACCCTAAAGATCACCTTTTTCTAACCCCCCTGCCATTGGCAGGAACACCTTTCCACTAGACCAGGTTGCTCAAAGCTCCATCCAGCCTGGCCTTCAACAATTCCAGAGATGGGGCATCCATAACTTCTTTGGGCAATTTGATCTAGTGCCTCATCACATTCTGAGTAAAGAATTTCTTTCTTATGTCTAATTTAAATTTACCCTCTTTTAGTTTAAAACCAACACTCATCCTATCACTACATTCACTGATAAACAGTGCCTCTCCTGCTTTCTTGTAGGACCCCTTTTTGGTACTGGAATTCCGCTATAAGGTCTCCCTGGAGCCTTCTCTTCTCCAGGCTGAACAATGCCATCTCCCTCAGCCTGTCTTTGTAGGAGTGGCGCTCTAGCCCTGTGATCATCTTTGTGGCCCTCTTCTGGACTTGCTCTAATACACTAATACGCCCATGTCCTTCTTGTGCTGGGGACCCCAGAACTGAATGCAGTACTCCCGGTGGGGTCTCGTGAGAGCAGAGTAGAGGGGGACAATCACCTCCCTCGCCCTGCTTCTTTTGAAACAACCCAGGATACTGTTGGCTTTACGGACTGCAAGTGAACATTGCCAGCTCATTTTCAGCTTCTTGTCAAACAAAACCCTTAAGTCCTTCTCCTCATAGTTGCTCTCAATCCATTTTCCACCCAGCCTGTATTCATGCTTGGGACTGCCCTGACCCAGGTACAGGACCTTACACTTGGGTTTTGGTCCTTTTTTCAGCTTTTTATGCTAGACGCTGAAATAAATTTATTTCATGCATTGTAGTGGAGTATAGAACTTTGATTTTTTTCCCCTTCATTTTTTCCCTTTCATTTTTTTCCCCCATCATCACATTCTAATTAGGAGCAAATGCAAAAGTAAGTTTTAGGATGGAAAATAAAACAAATGATCTGCACAAGTTCCTTGAAAAATGCCCTTCTTTTCTAAACATATTTACATGTACTTCTGCAGTACCAAAACAGCTAAGACATCAAAGCTATTTTGTGGGGTTGGGAGGTTTGAGTAAATTCATTCTTTTTTTTTTTATTATTATTATTATTATTTTTAATATTCCTCATATGGAAACAACAAGAACTTTTCACATCAGCCTGTGCTGCAGCAACTGCATTTAACTGATGGAAATTATATGCTTTATCCCCAAATCCAGTGCATGAATATGTATAAAAATATTCTTATTATCAGGGAAAACAAGCAAACAAAACAAAAGAGCAATATTCTTTATAAACTCAGCAAGGTTATGAGTAGGAAATAACTTTCATACCTGGAGAGACTAAACAGGCTAAAGTTCAACTTGGAAAGAGAAATGAGCAGGGCTATGAGAGGGGTCTATAGTACCATGACAGTCACACAGAAGGTTATTATAGAATGACTACTCATAATTTATCACAAAAGAAGAGTTGAGAAGTACCCAGACAAGTCATTAGATAACAAGCCTCTAACAAATAAAATTAAGTTCTGTTTCACAATGCATAATTAGAGTGAAGTTCACTATCACAAAATTGTGTAGAGGACAAAACTCTCTTGGTATTTTCAGGTATTACTCTGGTCTTTTCAGGTCTAAATTCTTGTGGATGACAAAACTCTCTTTCAATACACTGAAAGAGAGACTAGAAAAATGGAAAATGGGCATGCTACCATTCTTTAAATACAGTGGTCAAGTTGCTCTTCAGTTTAAAAGGGCCTTCAAAATTACACTATTATCACTTGCTTGGAG
Organism: Oxyura jamaicensis; assembly: GCF_011077185.1. Taxonomy (NCBI): domain Eukaryota; kingdom Metazoa; phylum Chordata; class Aves; order Anseriformes; family Anatidae; genus Oxyura; species Oxyura jamaicensis. The sequence goes on from NC_048894.1 coordinate 54,655,709, forward strand.
TTATGGCACACTGTGGAGCCATCACACTAGGAATGAGTGTGACATGATGAGTTGCAGCTTCCTTTCTGTTTTCCCCTCTGAATGAAGCAGCAAGCACCCTATATCTGTTGTGGATCACTACTCTCTCTATGCTGAACATTTCACCCATTCTCCATTCCTGCTTACTCACTTCAAAAAGGTTGAAGCACTGTGTGGAAACTGTTTTCAGGATTGGTAGGGATGTTTAACACAGAGTCTTCAAGGGAGCAGAGTGATAATGCCTTGCTTATCATATAGGTAAGGGGTTATCTTAAATTAAAAAGTGAACACTATATAATATATATATATAATATATAGTGCAGTGGGAATAAAAGGGAAGTACCCAGGTGCTCTGATTGAATAGGAACAATGAAGCACAGTTCCAGTTATAGGGAAAAGGACCTACCTCACAATATTTATTCAACTGCCTGTTCTGCAGAGAATAGTGTTGCTCCTGAAATTTATAGAAATGTTCTAAAGCTTACTTGGTCTATGTCATTGGCTTCAGGTCTTACTCTTGACTTGCAAACTATCATTTATCAACATAACAAACGGATGATTCCACAATGGAGGGCAGTTGTTTTTCATGACCACAGAGAACAGATAACATAATGAACATTAAACTGAAATAAAAACAAAACAAAACAAACAAACAACAACAACAAAAAAATAAAAAACACACACAACAAAGACTTAGTCTGTTTCCTTCTCCCCAGAAAAACTCCTCTTTCAAAGCCTTTCTACAAACTCCTGCACAATGACTCTAAAAACACTACAACATGAGGTAGACGTGATGATCTCTTGCTCCTAAAAATAGATTTAGCAAAATTATCACATGGGACTATTACTACAAATGCATTCCATATCAGGAGAATCACTGTAAGTAGGACACAGAGGAAGAAATCTCATTTACAGATGCAGCTGTGGTATCTGTCTCACACAGTCAACACTTTAACTCCAAAATGCTGTTTATGATCAAAGCCGAGAGTTTGTTCTTTCTTTTCCCATTAGAGACTTGCACAGAAATACCAGGGAAAGGTTTTAGTGTTTTTGATTACAATTCTCAATGTAAAAGGGCTATTCTATTTAGGTCAGAGCATTTGAATGAGACAAGAAAGTAGGATAAAAAAAATTAATCTTTTTTAAATTTTATTGTTTGTAGCTCAGAAAACAAAAGCACACAAATGATCACAATTATTGAATGAGGTCAGAACGTCTTTTATCCTCAAAAAAAAAAAACTTGAATATTGGCAAGTAACTGGAAACTTGGGCTATGCTATCCCATATAAACTATGGATTAAGGTTGTAGCTTGAAATCAGGTATATCTTACCTTGATTTTAGATATTCTAGTGTAGTGTAAAAGCAGCCATAGAAGGTATTTCAATGATACTTTGTCACCTTGTTAGCATATTTCACAACTGCATTGAGTTTATGCATATTGCATAATGTTAGTTTCACACATATAGGAGAAAAGTGAAATGTCTTCATTGACCTTTATACTGCACTGGAAAGTGATTTACAGGATTATTGGGTTATAATATAAACAATAATGGTAGTTATGTATAAGGCTTTTTTTCCTTTCTTATGTTTATACATGCATGGATGAAATATAAAATAAGGTATAATGTTAATGTTCTAAATATAGAAACAAAAAAGTCAAGTATGATTTTCATGTTGGATCCCAAAAGCAGGTTTTCAGATGCATAAATGGCAAACAGTTGCCTAAACCCCATGAAATTTCACTTCTGGCACATTTATGCCTTTGAAAATCATCAGCTTGAGATTACAAAAGCCCAGAATTAAACCTGCAGTCTTTAATGTTAATGCCATTCTTAAGCAGCCACCAAAGATATAAAGTTGTTCAAAGAAGACATCTACTTATGTACATTTAGGTCATAAAAATGCATTCACTAAATTCATATCAAGACAGTTTTTAAGCACCTACATTATTTCAATATAGGAAATTGGAAGCGAAGCGTGTGAAGCACACATGCTTTGAGAACACCAACATCTTTGATAGTAAGGTTTGAATACCACTTAACTCCTCCATTGGCATAAGTTACCATAATTCCACAGAAGTCAATGAAGCTAAAGAGCTTCAGAGCTGCAAATCATGTACCTCTATTATCACGTAGACAGAAAAAATCAGACTGATTCAAAGTTTTCAGAATCAACATCTGTTAGTGGGTTTAAGATTCAAACCTGTGAGTATTATCTGAACAGAAAGCTCTGCAATATAGAAGTTTTTCTCATCATTTCCAAAACTACTTGGAAGACTGATTGATTCAACTGTGTGAAATAAAACATCAAATTAATTAATGTGGCTTTAAGAAAAGGAATAGAATGTTATGATTCTTATCGATATATATCAATGTAGTTCCTTCTCCCCAAAATGTAAGGACATCTTTTGTTCTTATGTGTCATGAATGTAAACAGGATATAGCACACAGACAGGAGAGAAATTTTTACAGCATATCTAACACCTACCCAATATTAACCGTGGGCGGGGGGGAAATACACATACATATATATAGTAGCATGCAGTAGTATGTTAGCTTTTCCTCAACACTAAAAAACATGCACTCTGGTGTTGGAGCTTATGGTAGCTGTGTGGTAAAGCTGTGCCTTTTATGTGTGATGAAGAGTGAAACATTTGCATGCGTTGAGAAGAAAGACCTAATGAAGGCAGGGGAGTAAGCATTCTTCCTTCATATTAGAAATGCACGCACTCCCTACCAATCACTTAGCAGCAATGTCCTGACCTCCAGTTCATGTAACTATAATGATCTCAGAAGAAACAGAGAAAAAGAAAAAAGTCTTAGAAACTGACCTGTTTTTCATTTTCATCCTCCAGCCTCAGCCTGTCCTCTATGCAGTTCCTGGCCTGAAGGAATGCCTTCCTCTGAGCCCTTTCTGTCAAAATCCTCACAAAGACCCCATATAAATTTACACTGACAAAAAGGATTGCATTGGCCACAAGCTGTAAGGAAGAAAGAAAAATAAATGAATATTTTAAAATACAGTTTTTGTGTTTATTTATTTATTTTACATTTCTGCTCAGCAAAATAAATTGGAAAAAAAAGTATATTTTTTAAAACATTCTGCCTTTCTAGTCATATCACTGAAACCCTTTCTCATAGCCCAACTGTAGAGAAACAATAACAGCAAGCTACCACAAATCCAAGCAGGCAATATTGCATCATACAGAACTTTTCATCTACTGAAGTGAATTTCTCCTATGATGATCCATAGCTTATCACTTTCACGCAGCATCCGTTCTTTCATCAGTTCATTGGAAGATCTATCCATCTGGTAAGGAGACTAGTACTTTCAGCATTTAATTAATTGCATGATGCTCATAAGACAGAAATTGTACCCTATGCCCTATTAATTTAGGAAAAATATTGTTCCTTTTTTTACAGTTGAGAAGTGAGACACTGTCAAAATCTGTAACAAAATCAAAATGTATTACTTAGTAATGCAATGTAATACAAAATGTATTACTTGGTAATGCAAAATCAAAATGTATCACTTGGTACCCCAAGCTTTCACATTGTGAAGTTTGCACTTAGAAAATCTCTCCCCACATCCGTATTGTTAGTGAGCATATTTTGTTTTTTTGAGAAGTCTCCCCAAAATATTGTTGATGCAATTATGTAGTGTACCTGCCAGAAGATGCCAAGGGCTTTCAAATGGTGCACATAATGCTTGTACCATCTGCACAAGCCAAGACCCATAGAAATGCTATGAGCAAGAGCAATAAATTACCTTGGAATTACTTCCATGAATGGACATTTGATGAACAACACATAAATGATTCAACTAACCTTCTGATTATTATTATTTTTTTTTAATGTTTTTATGATATGTGAGTAAAGTTAATTAAACTAATGTAAGTACCTCAACACTGGCTTGCATACCACTTCCCTACCCAAGACAACCCCATCCAAGTTCATCCAAGTTTCTCACTGCATCTCTGATATCTGAAACCATGATAAAGTTATAGAGTAAGGATGTTAATGATAACTTGCATTACCTAAGTGTCTTTACGTAGTAAATTTTGCAATGCAATGTTTGTTTAGAAAGAAGGCAAAGAGTCCTATTTTTCTACTATCTTTTGAGTCTCATTCTTCATATTAACCTTAATTACCAAAAAGTCTTGATGAGGATTCATGGAACTCAGGAATTCCAAAATTTCAGTTGGCAGTTAAATTGGCCAAGATGGGTTATAACAAGAACCAAGAAAGACATTACAGTAAATAACATGATTCATGTAAAATTCCTATGCATCTAAAATTGTTCGTAAAGACCATCTAACTGATCTTTATTTCTCATTTCAAGGTATATATTTCTAGCTAGTACGTCTCTAATGTTGCATGCTCTGTTAGTGTAAACCGAAGAGAAGCCCACTGCCCATGTTTGCACTGCATAGTGAGTCCAGCTGTGCCAACAACACAATCAAATTAAAAATAAATAAATAAATAAAACTAGTTAAAAAAAAAAAAAAGTGCATTGTAGAGAATGCTTACCAACTTTCATGGGTTTAGGGCTGAAAGCTAGAACTCAGCCAATATGGTAAGCAAAGATTTAGTATGATATCCAGAAACTTCCCGCTGACTTTTGAAAGCCTTTGGGAAATGTTTTATCCCACATAAATAAGAAATATAAGAAATAATACCGTGTGTAAATTATGGTAATAATACATCTACATCTCCTGTGATCTCAATATAATGGGGTGAACTGAAAGATCTATTCGGTGGTTTTCCAGACCTTCATGGATTCATAATTCCTCCAACTTTTTCTTTCATATCTGGTTGTTATGAACTAAGAGGACAACAACCATTTTCCTTCAAAAATTCTCACTAGCACAAAATCAAATGATAACCTGCAACAACAAAACGGATCTGTGCCTAGCATTAGTGTTTTCTTTCTCCTCAGATATCCAAAAAGAAACACTTATCTCTCAAGAGATAATATGAGCAAAGAATGGTGTTGTGGCTTCCTCTTGAGAAGTGCAAAATGTGGATTCAAATGTTATCAGTCAGATGAATTTCAATCTAAAAATCTCATGTACTAGTTACTTGTATGCCAATTCTCATAAATAGTAATAAAAATGTAAAATTTTGAAGATGAAAAGCAGCACAAAAACATTATTTCATGAAAGAGATGAGCATAGTCAGCAGTTCCTATTATGCTTTATTTTGCTTCATCACACACACCTGTTTGAGATATAACAGTTTTCAGCAGAAATTAAGCACCAGTAAATTAAAATTTCAGTAGAAATTCCAGTATAACCCTATTTTTAGACACATCAATGCTGCTAAATTCACCTTATCCCTGCATTATGTCATGTTTGAATATAATGTCAACAGTACGCTGCAAAGCTAATTCTTAGAAGCTCAGTGGAATAAAAATAGAAAGGATTTGTAAAGTCCATATCTGGAGGCAGTAGACAGAGATAAAAAAAAAAATAAACAATCAAGTGTTACAGGCAAAGCACCTTCTTGACCCTGTATATATAGAAAACAGCTGTTAATAATGCTGCAAAATTAATACTATCTTTAGGTACTGATATCAGAGTGACTTAAAACATAAATAATTACTTTCAAAAAAAAAAAAAAAAGAATATGTGTCAACTTGGTTTCTGCTCTTCAACTGAAAGCAGTAAAATGTATTTTAACAATCTATCATATGTTCTGTGATGGTTATTATGATTTAACTCAAGCAATGATGATCACCTGGACTTTAAGTAACCAGTAGGTGGGTTACTGCAATCATGCAACCACTTTCAGACTCAGCAGGGTCAGTAATTTTCCAACATGCTTTGAATCCTTTAAGATAAAACAGCTTAGCTGTCAGTTCTGGCCTGTGGGGAATCATGAAAAGTGATAAAGCAAGTAAAAGATTCATAGATTTCAAAATGTGAGAAAAGAAAGTAGGGCAGAATGTCTCCTGAGATAGGACTTCTTCCTCTCTGCAATCCTTCTGCATATTTACTACTTTTTCCTCAATTGCAAACTACATACATTTTTCTCTGTAGGTTTCTCAAATATATGTCACTCCCATAGTCCCTTTCATTTCAATATGTAAGCATGTATATTGCTCTCTATATAAACATACATAACTTACACACATTATCTGAAATAAATCAAGGATTTATTTCTTGATTTTATTTTACTGAGACATACTTTTAACACAAAGCAATTTTAAGACTTATTGAAGCATCTGAAAATGCTGAAATATCAAGGAGTTTCATTTTAAAACCTTTCTACATTATTCATTATATTGCTGCTTAGCAGCAATTAACAAAAAGAGTGCTCCTCAGATTTTACCACCATCTCCTATTTACATAACTACAGAAGGAAAAATTTACTTAATGTGACACACAGTAATTTAACGATATTTTTGTTCTGTGACTTCTTTCAAACTATGTTACCCATACTGAGATTATAGGCCAGGCAGAATAACAAAAGTGCTTCAGGGACATGAAAGACAGTTTCCAGTTTTGATTGTTGTCTTATCCTCTGCATGAAGTATGCTGCACTTCAGCAGCATTGAGCACCTTGAGATTTAAGCTTCTCCTTACCTTAGCAGGGTACAACCTCCATCTCTTGATATACTGTCTGCCATGGTTCCTTGTGCTCACTCTAGTGGTTGTTACCAAAGGCAGACTTCTGACACTTCTGATACAGAAAGGTAGTTCTTACAAGCTGCATAGTCACTGAAGAGGGACTGACAGCTCCAGTAGGTACTTTGACCACATTTTTATCCTTCCTGTATTTTCTTAATTGACTTACTTGGGTCTAAAGTTAGTTTTGGTAATGAATTTGGTAGGGAACTCCAACTATGCAGTGTAGCAATTCCCATCAAAGAGTGGGGAAGTAATTCTGGAGATACACATACATACGCACAGGGATCAAAGAGCTCAGTTAATAAGCTTTTCTTTTATTATTATTATTAATAATAATTTATTATTATTATTTTCATAGTCATCTCCCACTTCTTGAATGTCCCTTGGGTTTAGCTGAGAGACTCTTCAAAGTGTCTCTCAAAACTTTTTTTCTCTCTCTGTTATTCTAGATGTATTCTATCTCCACTTTTTTTTCCTTCAAAGCAAGAATCTTACGTGTATGTTAATTCATGTTATTTCTCTCTCTTAAAAGTTGGGAACTCTGTCTGGAAATGACCTATTAATTACCTTTTAAGAAGTCTGTTTTCTCAACAGTCTAATTCTGCTATGAGATGAATAGTAGCACAGTAGACAGTTCAAACCTGAGGCTGGTTTCCACTATGGAGTTGCTTTCCATTTGTCTCATAAAATTGCCTCACAGAAAAATAAGACTATTTCACTAAGGTGTAAATGGCTTCTGGATCATTCAAATACTTTTTTACAAGGTGACATTCCATTCATATGGGTGGATATTGAAATACCTAACTGAAGTAGACTAAATGAGAAATATAAATTATTAGAGAAGAAAACTTAAGGAACTTCATTCTGCTTTCTGGGTTTGTGATTTGACTGGGACTGAAAATGAATTTCAATAGTAACCACTTCCTAAATCATAATTCAGTAGCTAAAATCAATATTTAATTTATCAGCATCATGGTCTAACATAGTGTCCCAAAAAATAAAGGAGACTGGAACAGGTAGTATATGTGGAGAGCTGCTCCAGGTGAAGGCTGAAATCTGCAGAAAAAAAACACAAGATCAAGATGGTTCTTATATGTCTTAACCCTCAGATATCTGAAAATAAATAAATAAATAAATAAATAAATAAATAAATAAAGGTATGGGGGGGCTGAATTCTACTTCCAGTTCTTTGTGTTGATTGAGTTCTACTACAAGTAATTTCTGTGCCACAGTCGTTCCTATTACACAGATAATGTAACATTTACTCATTCTGTCAAAACACTTAGACATAGCAATGAAATGAGTTATTGTAAGATATAAATGTCTATTGTGAGGCATGCCTCTAAGGAGTCATAAAAAGATTACCAAAATGAGTCAGTGCTTCCTCCATTACAACAGTTGAAGAGCAAAACAATACTATGTTGTTCATTAAAATTGTTGATATTGTGAACAAGACCCTTCAAAAGTTTGAATAAAAATAATTTCTCTCTTTCCAGTTATGGAAAATTACAGCAGTGTTTTATTTACAGAACAAGAATGAGTAGAAGAGAAAGTGCAATTGCTTCTTGATCTTGACATGGCTTTGTTAAATCATTTACTTAACTCACTTTGCAACCTTTTGAGAACACTTAATTACTACTTCTGCTTCCTACTTTTGCTGAAGTGGCATATCACAGGAGCAGAGAAATGCTCCTTAGCTCTTGCTGTGTCCCAGAAACTATGCCCTGGTACCAAAGAAATCAGCCAAACAAATTATCTCCAGATGAAACAAATGTATTATGTTTTTGAATAAACAGTCCTCTCTTACTTCTATTAGTTTTTGTCCTAGTTTCTTTATATAACATACTAAAAATGTGTTCTGCTGTGCTGTTCTCCATGGTTCACCTCTTAATTTGCACCGCCTCCAGAATCTATAGCATACACTAAGAGGGGATTAGTGACAAGTAAGCCTGGACAAGTATCAGCCACAGCCTCCCTAGCCATTAGTTTTCTCATTCATGTGGTCATAACCCAATTTTATAGCTGCATGTAGCAGCAAACATGGAAGTTGCAGTCATCCAATGATGGGTGAAAATTGTTCTGCATCATAACTGTCTAGTGTGTGTATGTCAGGGATAGCATTGAAGGGCAAACTGAGTCCAGAAAAAAAGATCTAAACACAAAAATACTCTTTTAGAAATGGTTGGCCCAACTATATATAACTTTAACATCTGAAGCTTGCCGAGTACAACACTAAGCTGTTGCACTTCAGAAATTTCAAAAAGCAACAAGAAAATGATCTGTCTCTGTTGTTATACACGACGTGAATATTAATATTCTTTTGTGAGTTGATTCCTGACGGCATGTGAAGAACATTTTTAATTTATTTCTCTCGGTTTCATGTTTCTATCTATGAAGTCCAGTTAAACTAGCAATATTTTCATATATCAATGCAGATAAATAATTGCAGATAAATAATTGCAGGTTACATGTACGCACATCAACAAAGTCTCTCCAAAGCCAACGTAAGTACTGGGGCTACTGGTGACAGAAAAGAATATCTGAAGAATATTATATATTGAAGCCAAAACAATTTCCCACTCATCCAGACAGATCTGTCAAGCATAGGTGCACACGAGAACTGGCTGATCTCCATGGTTTTTCACTATGAGAGAGGCTATGAAAGACTGTCAGATATGATATGATGATATCACAGGGTAGCTTTCTCTTGCTGTTATATTATCGTATTGAACTCTAGAGTATGCATCAGGTCCACTGCAGGTTCATATAACTCAAATCTAATTATAGGCTCTCAGTCACTTCCATCTGAGAAAATCTGACACAATGACCTGCCCACAAAAAAGTAAAAATATTCTTGCAAACTGGACTATGTCATATTCCACAAATCTATCTGCTGAGAGAAGAGGTGCATGTGTTTCCTATGCTTCTTTCCTGAGTTTGCCCTTACACTCTTCTATGGTAACTTGTAAATAAATCACCATAGATCAAATAAGGCTTAGTGCTTTGGGGTGGTTTGCTATGGTTGGTTTTGTGGGTGGTGTTTGTTGTTGTTGTTGTTTTGACAATGCAAATGTTCTCAAGCATTACAAATAGCTGTTAGCTATCACAAAAGAATACATTGCCAAAGCTGTTTGACATAATTTCTATAGAAATTACGTCCTGCATATTTTTATTAACTTGAGCATGTAACTTGCACTTGTTTGATAGAGGCCAGGAGATCAGTCCCTGAAGTTGTTCTGCATCAAACAAAAATCTGCAGCTTTCTCCCCTTTCTGCATTTGTCAGTACAATGTTATGTTATAGAACTACAGCATAGTATAGAAAGCTATTGTCCAATATTTGTTTGTATTTACTACATGCAATATCTGGTTCCTTTTCAAGGCTTGTTCCTGTGCAAGGATTCATCTGAACATCTTAATATATATGATTTTATTTAAAATCTGTAATAACTATACACAAAAATAATGACTTATGGGGCTATACAGTCCAAGCTAGTTTGAGACGTTCTTTGGAACTAGAGTTGCTAGGTGACTGGACCTTCAGATCTTAAATGCAATTTTTCTTCATTGGAGTCCTGTGAATGGCTGAGAAATGGTACGTAACAGCTTCATTCTGGCACCTGGCTGCTGTAGATATGATGCATTTCTTATCTAGTGTATAGCTGCTAAAGGCATAAAGCAAGGCTATGACTTCAGTTCAGCAATGAGCACTACATTTTCAGATTGCTTTAGTAACAAGCCACAAGGAAGAATGCGACAGCCTCCTTCTGAGGCTCCCTGCCATGATCGTTTCACAGCTGAATGTTTGTGTCATTGGCAAAGTGAACTCAGCACTGTCTCATGTTCCAATGGCATGATTTGGTTATCTTACTATCCATAAAATATACTCCACAGTGTCTCTCTAACAGAATCTGGTTTACTGAATATTGATAAGTAGTCATCAAGCTTCTGCATGTTCTGGCAGCTGATGCACATTTCCAGTTTTTCACTCAGGATCTTTCATTAGTTAGCTTTAGTTTAGTTTTCAAGGGGCACTCAGAAGTGCTTTACAAAGCCTTGCCAATATACAGTGCTGGGAAACTGAACCTTAGTCAGAAAGGGGGAGTCATTCTGCTGGCCAGTGAAAGAGCTGATTATAAAACAAGGATCTTCCATGTCCCAGCCATGCTCTCCAGCAGTTCTCATTCATTCTTGTCAAGCCCAGAAGCTGTGCCACTGGGGATGAAATACTATCCCAGGGCATATTACAAATGCTGCACAAACACCATCTGTTTGGTACTGCAATGGTGTTCTCTTGTGCTGTACACAGGATACTTCCAAAGAGGGATTTATTTTTTCTCCTGAAAAGTCAGATGCATAAAACCTGGGAAATGTAACACCCAGCATTAAAACCTCAAAGTGTTTTTGGTTGTTGTTGTTATTCTTGTTTTGTTGTTGCTGTTTTGTTGTTGTTGTTGTTTTAATTTAGCTTCAGGGCTTTCTCAAGATTTGACTGAGTATCTGGGAGAGGGCCATGGCTACAACCAGGTTCCCAAGTCAGTAATAAATCAGTTAGGTATGATTACAGGCTGAGAAAAATCATCACAGAGTAAATTCAAGCAGCTGTCCAAATATTATACTGTAATTAATCTATTATTAGGAAATAAATTTGAAATGGGTTATTGATGGACCTATTGAGCAAATCTGAGTCATTTTTTGTGACTCAGGTAGTGTCAGGTACACATTTTTCATATTAAGCAATGGGTCTTACATTTTTTTTTGTCACTAAAAAATGTTCACCTCAAAAATGTCTAGAAGTGTATAGAAGTCTTCTAACAACTCACCTGCAAATAAAATTGATTTACTATACTGTGAAGCCTTGGTTCTTACTCACTGCAGAAACACCTGGTCCTTTCCCTGATAAATGAAGGCAGACAGAGATAAAGAGAGGATAAAGTGCATATGTTGTTGCTCTGGCTGCCTATGTACTGCTAAGTGAAAACATGACTTCGTTAAGATAAAACTGATCTCAATCAGCTTCCCTTTCTGCCAGATAGATTGCCTGCTAGACCTGACAAATGTCCTCTTGTCTCTCTCTCTTTTTTTTTTTTTTTTTTTTTTTACTCTTCATGCAGATATTTGAAGCAGCTGGTGAATGATGTCACTTCTGGTCAAATGTCCTGAAAAGATGAAAGTGTTTGCCTTGAGGAAACTACTACAGTGAGCCTGTTTACTTTTCTCCTGTTATGTTTTACAACTTGCAAGGCAAGCTTTACAAAAAGCTGTCTCTTCAGATAATAAGATTTCCACTCTGCATGGTCATTTAATCTATGGTCAGTGTTTAATCTTCTGTCAGTGTTGGCACTTGAGAGCTTTAATGCTTACAAAGTTGAAAAACAGCGATTTAAGCAGAAAATATAGAGAAGGTTAGCCATTTTCTTGTTCAACTGTGAAAAGTATATTTTTGCAAAGAGAAACCAGCAATACACTATGTCATCTATAATCAAAAAATAAGTTGATGGAAGATTTAAAAAATATATATATTTCCATTTCCATTTGCACTTGATAAACTTATTAGGAAAATAAAAGGCTGTTCCTCTACTTAAAAATTGAATTGATCAGTCAATGATTTCAAGTCAAAGGAATTCTAAAGAACCAAACTATCCTGATTTTCAGTTAACATTCCTGAAAAAAAAAATCAAGCTTATTGTTAGAAAATCCCTATGATGTATTGAGAGAGGGAGTTAAGAGCATCTTATCAAGTAGAGATAGAGCACTGACAGCATTAAACTAGGATGCTACTTAGTGTCTTTGCTGATTATGGTGCATTGTGCCAATTAACTAAAGCAAGAAGCCTTGGGCCCCTTACCAAGGTCAGTCTCCTAATAAGAGTGTGAGAACTAGTAGAAACTGGACCTGCGAATGGACAATAGCCAAGGAGCAACTGAGTCTGTGCAGAGACAAGAGGTCAACTAGAGGTGATGAGGAAAAGTCATCAATCTTCATCCCCACGACCCCCAGCGACCACCACCAGAATACACTGCGCAAGCATGTATGGGAGGAGTTGGGAGGAGATGGGAGGAGTTTATGGAAATGACTCATTGGAAATAATTTTAATATGAAGCGGGGACAGGTTATGAATATGTATAGGTGTATTGTGAAACTTCATGCATATGTAATTCTTTACTGTATATAACCAAGGCAAGTTGCCACGTCAGGTGCACACGACTTTGGCGGGACTACCCCCCGTGCTGCCCAGCACTGAATAAACATACCTACTTTACAATCTTACTGATTGTGGAGTTCGTTTTCTGCAAGTCAGTATGACCAAAAATAATCTGAGTGCACCAAAAAATGCAGGTGTGATTCTGTGGTTGGGAGTTTGGGTAATATTCCTAACTGATTCATACACACTTCATTGCAGAATCAGGACCTTAGAGAAAGAACAATATGAATAATTTGTGAGCAACAGGATACTTTAGAAGAAATCTTATGAGAGGACATGATAAATAACTTCTTGGGTTATATGATCTTTTGTCCTGTGTAAGTTTGGTTCTATTTTAATGCAACATCATTTGAATGTAAATATATATGTATATATGAAAAATTCACAATATTGTGAATGCCAAACAGTTAAAAACACTGAGGTGAACTGCAGAAATAAATAGAATCTTGAAATAATATTTAAAAAAATAAAAATAAAAAATGAAGGATGATAAAAGAAAACAAGAAGTAAAGCAAATATATTTTTAGAAGAGGAGAAATAAATGGGTGTAAAATGGGAAATAAAAAAGGAAAGTAGGAAAATAATTCTAAACAGTGGAACTGAAACACACCTTCTCAGCTCAGGAAACAAGCTAAAGAATAATATGGTACTCAGAATTACTGATATGATGCCAAATTCAGATAAAAACTAGCACATTGTTTCAGACTTTTTTTTTTTTTTTTAATGGATGAGAATGACAGGTAAGGAACAAGAACTGTTACTCTGACTACAAATGAGATGTCTCCCTATTTTTTTTTTTTTCCCTCCTCACCTTTAGCTACTAAAATACACAGAAACACTTCCAAACATGCATCTAAACATTGAGAGTCCTCCATTCTACAAACTGTCTGATGGTTCTGTTTTCTGCTTTGAATGTCTTGTCAATTCTGGTTAACCTAAGGCTGTCCATAAAATTGAGAATGCAATCTTTGGAGAAAAGGTGGTATTTCCATATACATATTATAAGAGATTGCAAGCAGCAGAATTTCATTAACTGGAAAATGAATACAATGTTTTTTAACTGATTTATCTAATTCTGAAAATTATAGAGGAAGAAAAAAGACATCAATTATTTCTCATTCTGCTTCATAACATATCAGACGGGAGAAAATATGTTAATTCCCAAAGCAAAGTGTTCAGGTGCTCAATAAATAAATAAATAAATAGTAAGGGTCAATTGCAACTACTGTCATAGAATCATAGAATCATTTAGGTTGGAAAAAACATCTAAGATCAAAAGATCAAGTCCAACCTTTAGCCTAACATTGCCAAGTCCACCATTAAAACTATGTTACTAAGCTCTACATCTATATGTTTTCTGAAGACCTCCAGGGATGGTGACTCAACCAGTTCCCTGGGCAGCCTGTTCCAATACTTCACAACCTTTTCAGTGAAGAATGTTTTCCTAATATCCAACATAAACATTCCCAGTGCAACCTAAGGTCATTTCCTCCTGTCTGAACAATTGGTGCTTGGGTAAAAAGAGTGATCCCCACCTCACTATAGCCATTAAAGTAATTATAGAGCATGATAAAGTGTCCCCTGAACCTTCTTTTCTCAAGGCTAAACAACCCCGGTTCTCTCAGCCACTTTTCATAAGACTTGTTCTCTAGACCCTTCACCAGGTTTCTTGTACTTCTTTGGACATGCTCCAGCAACCTGATGGCCTTCTTGTAGTGAGGAGGCCTAAAACTTAATACAGTATTCAAGGTGTAGCCTCACCAGAGAAGAGTACAGAAGGATAATCACTTTCCTAGGCCTGCTGGCCACACTATTTCTGATACAAGCCAGGATCCTGCTGGCCTTCTTGAGCTACCTGAGCACACTGCTGACTCATGTTCAGTTGGCTATAGGCCAACATTGCCCGTTCCCTTTCCACCAGGCAGCTTTCGAGCCACTCTTCCCCCAGCCTGTAGCGTTGCATGGGGTTGTGCACCAAGACCAGGACCCAGCACTTAGCCTTGTTGAACCTCTTACAATTGCCCTTGACCCGTTGGTCCAGCTTATCCAGATCCCTCTGCAGAGCCTTCCTACCCTCAAGGAGATCAACACTCACACCCATCTTGGTGTCGTTCACAAACTTACTGAGGGTACACTCAATCCCCTCATCATTGATAAAGGATGTTGAAGAGAACTGGCCCCAGTACAGAGCCCTAGGAACACCACTAGTGACCAGCCTCCAGCTGGATTTAACTCTATTCACCATGACTCTTTGGGCCTGGCCACCCAGCCAGTTTTTAACCCAACAGAGTGTACTCCCGTCCAAGACATGAGCAGCCAGTGTCTCCAAGAGAATGTTGTGGAAAATAGTGTCAATAATATCAAAAGCCTTACTGAAGACTAGAGAGACCACATCCACAGCCTTTCCACTAAATGCATCACCTTGCCATAGAAGGAGATCAGGTTTGTCAAGAAGGACCTGCCTTTCATAAACCCATGCTGACTGGGCCTGATCACTTGGTTGTCCTGTAAGTGCCATGTGCTGGTACTCAAAATAATCTGCTCCATGAACTTCCCCAGCACTGAGGTCAGACTGATAGGCCTATAGTTTCCTGGATCCTCCTTCCAGTCTTTCTTGTAGATGGTTGTCACATTTGCTAGCTGCCAGTTGACTGGGACCTCCCCTGATAGCCAGGACTGCTGATAAATGAAAGAAAAGGGCTTGGTGAGCCCTTTGGCCAGCTCCCTCAATACCCTCTGGTGGATCCCATCTGGCCCCATAGATTTGCATACAGCTAAGTGCTTTAGCAGGTTGATAACCATTTCCTCCTGGATTATGAGGGCTTCATTCTGCTCCATCTCCCTATCTACCAGTTTAGGGGACTATGTACCCAGAGAACATCTGCTCTTGCTACGAAAGACTGAGGCAAAGAAGGCATTAAGCACCTCAGCCTCTTCCTCATCTCTTGTCACTGTTTCCCCCTACATCCAATAAAGGATGGAGATTCTCCTGAGTCCTCCTTTTCTTGTTTATGTATTTATAAAAACATTTTTGGTGTCTTTAACAGCAGGAGACAGATGAGCTCAAGCTGGGCTTTGGCCCTTCTATTTTCCTACCTGCACAGCCTCATGGTATATTTATAGTCTTCCTGAGTGGCATGCACCTTCTTCCAAAGGTCATAAACCCTCTTTTTCTTCCTCTAGCTACAGCTCTCTGTTCAGCTAGGCTGGTCTTCTTCCATGCTAGCTCATCTTTAGGCACATGGGGATGGCCTGCTCCTGCGCCTTTAGGATTTCTTTCTTGAAGAGTGTCCACCCTTCCTGGACTGCTTTGTCCTTCAGGACTGCATCCCAAGGGGAATCCGCCAACTCATCTCCTTAACAGGCCAAAGTCAGCCCTCTGGAAGTCCAGGGTGGCAGTTCTGCTAACCCCCCTCCTTACTTTTCCAAGAACTGAAAACTCTGTTAATTCATGATCACTATGCCCAAAACAGCCTCCAACCTCCACAAGTCCTTCTCTGTTCACAAACAAAAGGTCCAACAGGGCACCATCCCTAGTTGCTCACTCACCAGCTGTGTCAGGAATTTATCTTCCACACACTCTAGAAACTTCCTAGACTGTTTCTTCTCTGCTGTTCTGTATTTTGAGCAGAAGTTTCGAAAGCTGAAATCTCTCATGAGAACAAGGGCTAGCAATCCCATCACCTTCTTGGTGTAGAAGCCCTTAATCCTGCATGACCATTCCCAGGCACTTCAGTGATTTTTAACCTGTGTGATGGTTTCGCTCGGGTGGGTGACCGAGTTCCACCACAACCGCTCTCTCACTCCCCCTCCTCAAAGAGGAACAGGGAGAAAATACGATGAAAGGGGCTCAAGGGTTGAGATAAGGACGAGGAGATTGCGCAGTAATTATTGTGATGGGCAAAACAGGCTCAGCATAGGGAGACAGTAAGATTTATTGCCTATTACGAACGAGCTAGAGAAGTGAGAAACAAAGGAAAGAAACCAAAAGCACCTTCCCCCCCCATCCACCCTCTTCCACCTCCTCCCCCCGAGCGGCGCAGGGGAACGGGGGAATGGGGGCTATGGTCAGTCTATAGAAATTCTTCTCTGCCGCTCCTTCTTGGTCACTCTCGTCCCCTGTGCTGTGGGGTCCCACCCATGGGATGCAGTCCTTGCTGAACTGATCCAGCGTGGGCTTCCCACAGGCAGCAGCTCTTCAAGAACTGCTCCAGATATGGGTCCGTACCACGGGGTCCATCCCTCGGGAGCAAACTGCTCCAACCTGGGTCCCCCACGGGCAGCAGCTCCTGCCAGGTCACCTGCTCCTGCGTGGGCTCCTCCCCACGGGCTGCAGGTCCGGCCCAGAATCTGCTCCGGCAGGGGTCTTCCACAGGCCGCAGTCTCCGTCAGTACAGGGCCTCCTGCTCCACCGTGGTCTCCTCCACGGGCTGCAGCGTGGAACCCTGCTCCACCGTGGTACTCCATGGGCTGCAGGGGGACATCCTGCTTCACCATGGTCCTCACCACAGGCCGCAGGGGACTTCTGCTCCGGCGCCTGGAGCACCTCTCCCCCTCCTTCTTCACTGACCTTGGCGCCTGCAAAGCTGTTCCTCACTCCTCTCACTCTCCCAGCTGCTGTGTGGCGCAGCGTTTTTTTTCCCTGTCTTAAATATGCTCTCACAGAGGCGCAAACAACATCACTTATTGGCTCAGTTCTGGTCAGCAGTGGGGCCCTTACCAAACATGGGGCAGCTTCTAGATCCTTCTCACAGAAGCCACCCCTATGGCCCCCTGCTACCAAAACCTTGTCACATAAACCCACTACAACCTGTCAATGTCCTTAGTACATTTGCTGCTGCATGGCTCTCCATTCCCTATATCATATGGGATGGCAGTGCAGTGAACTTTGCTAGCACCTCACTAGTTATGGTTGCTATGACTGTAACTACTGTCATACCAACTCCAGGCTCGTCTCTGTCAAGCCTGGTTTGATCCCTTTTCCCCTTCAAATCTTGTTTAAAGCCTTATCAATAAGTCCTGTTAAGTCTTTCTTAACTATTCACAAATCCTCTCAAGGGTTTGCTAACCATACTTTTTGTGCTCAGAGAAACTAAGGAATAGAACAGGATGTGTACTCTCCAGCACTGTTTTATTTTTGCTTTCTCCAGGTGTGGGTTCCATGTGTTCATTGTCAATCTGAAGACACAAGGAAAGTCAAAACTCAATTTGGCTCTGTTTACTGCAGCAAAAAAAGTACCCAACAGGTGTGGTCTTGCAGCCAGAAAGAGGTGCTGCTGAGGAGCCTATTCCACACCATGTGCATTTGGAGTAAAGTTAGCTCTAGTTTCTTCTGTACTGCACACCAGTTAGCCCACTTTCCACTGAAGTTTCTGTTCTTAAAGACAAAAGATGCCTTATCAGAACATGGATAAGAAGACTTGTTTGTTTGCTTTTTTTTTCCTTTAGTACAGCAAAAAATAGAGATTACTTTTTTGAAAGGATCCACTATCCTTTCAGTCTCAAAGGACTTGTATCATAACGACTGCACAGGTAAGGGAAAAGTAGTCACCTACATCACCAAGACATGCTGAATCATGATAACTATAAATCTATTTGGGGAAAAAAGGGGTTTATAGTAAAAGTGAATATTGCACTGTTGATTATGCTATATGTGTATGAGACAAAAGTCTGTAATATCCTTACTATCCCTGGGAAAAGCTTTGCTATGTACAAAAAGATTGAAGTATTAATGACCAATTTATTCAGAGATTTTTCAGTTGTTTAAATATTTTTCTAATGTCTCCTGAATGGTCTAGAAAAAAGTAACTAAATAAGTATTTCCTCAGTCATTATAGGATGTATCCAGAAACAATCATGGAAATTACAAGTCTGTAAAAGGGGATTTAAAAATGAGAATATGTGGTATTGGATTAAAGTTTCATAGTAAGTGGGCAGATAGTTAGGATTTAACACGCCTAAATCAGAAATGTAAGGATCAAAATATAAAATCATAGTATTCTACAACTCTTCCATTTTTCTCCTTGCTTTCTACCTCTCTGTGCTTAGGAAAAAGAAAACAAAAGTGAAAGAAAAAAAAGTAAATGTGAAGCACATTCTTGCAACAACAGCATAATTCTTGTTATCTTTAAGACTAAAAAAAAAAAAAAAAAAAAAAAAAGTACCTATAAGATTATACTAATTAAGTCTGCTTTACTGTTATTGTTATTAGCACTCTTTTCTGATTAAGTTTCTGATACAAACAATAATTAAAGAAAATCTTTTACATGAAATCTTTCAAAAATATTCTTGGCCAGATTCTGGGGCACTGATTATATCTTGGGTGACTGCCCCAAATCCTTTGATAAAATATCCACACCATCTGTTCACAAACTCTTTTTAAGAAATCCCAAGCTACACAAACAGATTCATTAGGGATAGTTCTTCTGCCTTCAGAACTAAATATCATTGATCTGATCCTAATTCCCTCAGTGAAGTCATCTGAAATACTAACTTAAAGAACATGGCTTCGAACACTGTGTCATGGGGTACTTGAAAGTTCAGCTGGTAGCAGAAGTTTAACAAAGACCCTTCAAAATAGATCTGTTGAATTAGTAGCAACTGCAGAGACTAAATAGGATGAGCTTATGTAAGCAGAATGAACTTCATATAAATCTAAAAAATGGGTCAAACTAAGAACTGGGGAGGTTTTAACAAGGTGGAAGATGACACAGTTCAAAAGCGCATATCCTTTTCAGGTAAAGTAACAAAAAGGACTAAGGACAGCTGTAGGGAGAAAAAATGAAGAACAGCTTGAATCAATCAAATCCCATCTAAACAGAGTGTAGAAAGTAGGCAGATGGACCAAATGGATATGTGCTTCTATGCAAATGTAAAAAAAGGGAACTGGAATGAACTAAGATTCATGAACTATTTCTAATTCTGTATACTGAATTAGAAATTAGCAATAACATCTTGGAGGTATACTAAAATGAAAATAGTGAGACACTGCATTTTCAAGGTGCAGCCTGCAAGAGGTAAGGCCACATGAGAGGTGATACGCGTAAGCCGAATAAATTAGCTGTATTAAGTTGAAGCAGAATTTCCATTGATTAAAATGTGATACTGATGTGGGAAAAGTATATTAATGGTACTATACTGTCACAGAGTGAGGAGGATGGATAGAGGGGGGATGGTGCATCTGAGTTTTCAAAGAGGCTGTCCTTGCAGAATACACACCAAAAGGAAACTCCTGTCATTCGCATGCAGACTCAGTAACTATTACACAGGGATACAAAATTAAGGCAAACTTTTAGATTCCATAAATGACTGTTTCCTGAAGCTGCTTACCAGGAAACTAAGAGGGAAAGAAGCACTCCTGACTGTCTTTTTGAGCTCTTACCTGGTTAAAAATGTAATTGTCCAAATACAAGGAAGCACAAAGCACTTAGCAAGAAAAAAGAGGGGAAAAAAAAAAAAAAAAAAAAAAAAGAGCGAGATAGAGACAAACCCTACAGTACTGTTTAATTTCAGAAGGAAAAACTACTATTTTTTACAAGGAACATACCACACAATTTGTCTAAGGTTGAATTATCTGTAAAAGAGATTTTAAACTGAATCCCCAAATAAAGGGAACCAGATTGCCGGAAACAGGCCATCTTTGGCCATCCATTCCTACAAAACTCCAGGATGACATTACTGAGCTATTGATTTTATGTTGGACAAAGTGGTAACAGCTATGTAAAACAACAGAATCTGTAGAAAACAAACACATAGCATAGTCAGGCAAAAGTATATATACTGCATTTAGAAGAAAGCCATGCCTCCTAAGTTGGTGAACTTGCATTCTATCTCAGTATGTCATTGCTGTTTAAAAATTAATTTGAACTAACACAAGCACTGACCACAAGAACACTACTTCCATTCTTTTTAGGGGTCTCCAGCAATTTTTAACAGCATTCCTCAGCAGGTCCAAATGCCGGCTAAAACACTATTAAGAGATCAAATCCAGGACCATCATTCAAAGTTCTGAAACTTTGAAAAGAGGCTATCCTACTCTTTACAATGAAACAATGAATGACCCAGTGCAATTCTTTTGATTGCCTCTAAAATCTCAAATGCATAGTCAGTCTACAATCTGTGACCTAAACACTGCCAGCAGTCACTTTCACACAATCTGTTTTACTTACGTATCTACTTGAAAGTCAGAATGTTAGCATGCTTTCTGCCTCAATATTTTAGTCTAAAGTCTGAATTGTTGCAGTTATGTCACTTTTGCCAGCCTAACCCCATCCCTAATATTTTGAAATTGATTTTAACATCTCTGTTGAGTTCTGTTGCATATGCTATATATTGCTTTGGCATCTTGGGAAAAAATAAAATAAAATAAAATAAAATAAAAATAAAATGTTTTCATATTGAAAAACGAAAGGGTCTGTTTTTACAGTCAGAATTACCGAAGTACAAGAATTGAGGCTAGGACTGAGATTAAAGTTTTAGAAAGAAAACTAAGTAACTTTATAAATGCTGATATATGTTTGTGTTGAGATTACAGAAATTATATATAGTTCTACCCTTAGAGGCTTATGTTAATAGGGATGTCAAACAAGACTATTTTTCCAGTGTAAGGCACTGCATAATTAGTTAAGTGTAGAAAGTATACAAAATAATTATATTTTTGCCTACCTTAAAGACCTTGTAGGTTCAGATCATTATAGGAATCTGCCAGCTGCTGTGTTTTACCTCAGGTTGTGGCTTTTCAGCAATGCAGCAGACAAAATAATTCCTCTAAGTCTATAAAGTCTCACTATGCTTTTGAAATTACCAATATAGATAAAATATACCTTATCTGTATAATTGCTCAATTAATGAAACGTATCTGTTGCTGTCTCCCATAATACACTATGCAGCAACAACTCTGTGTTAAAACTCAGCAGTGCCGTCCTCTGAGTTACTGGTAAGGAACACCGGTGGTTCTCTGGGTTGTTTTAGCTCTTTACCAGCAGAACTCTGTAAACTGTGTATCCACAACAGTACAGTCTCTGTGCGTGATAGACTTGAAACAGTCTCTTAAAAAGATTTTTTTCTTCCAGGTGCAGTGCTGGGATGTTGTGGCCATGTTGCTTCTGTTTTCATCACTCAAATAGATTCTGTAAACTCTGCACTCTTTGCTAGTAAGGTAGCTTGAGCCAGCTGAAGCCAAGACTGCTCTGGTGATGCTTTCCCTTCTGCTGGTTCTTCCTGCTCTACTGCAATAGCTGATGAGCAGGGCAGTCACACATTAAACTGGCTCTGGGAACTCACCTGGCCAAAAATGGCACATCTTTACAAATAATGTTATTATTTAGTATATAAAATAATATTTTTTTCTTTCAAAACTGTGCCTCTAAGAGATCACAATTTTTTCAACAGGAAGCAACGTGAGAATTGCCACTATGTGGAAACCTGTTCCAGCAAACTAAAATTAATAAAGCAAGATACCAAAAATATTTGTAATGTTATAAAATGTTGGCCATGGTAATTTCGACTGAGAAGATGGCAACAAGTATAAAGGTGCTGACTTTGAAGGTACAAAGGGCTTTGTCACAATGACAGAAGAACATGGACAGGGACTTCAAATATCAAGGCTATTTAACACCATGGGTACAAAACAGCAAGATGAAACCAATATTCATTACTAAGTATAAGCTCTGACAAGAACATCCACTTCAGGAGAACAGTCATGGTTCTTTTTTGGATTAATAGTAATACCTGTATTCTGAACTCTACAGCAATCCCTTAGAGATCTGGTCCCCAAGCCACACAACTCTCATCCCAGGTGCCCATGTAGAAAGAGGTGTGTGGCGGAATTACCTCCAAACCCCAAACTGAGGCCAACTGTGGACCAAATGCAACATTTGCCCACTACCAGTCATGGCTGTGGATAGGGAAAGTTTGGGATCCTCTGCATTGGAGATCCTCTGCTCTTGGTGGTTCTGAGAGCTGCTAAAGGCTCTTCTGAAAGATATTAAATATGCAGTAAAATAGTTCACTACAAAGAGAAAGAACAGTTTGTATCATAGTTGACAACTACTTAGACACGCAGAGGTGAATCCTGAAAGTGCCAAAGCAGAGTGCTTTGGGAAACTGCACAAAATTGGAGCACAAGGGAGGAAAACCTGAAAAGCATTTCCATTAAAGCTGTAGATGCTTCAGGGAAAAAATAAAAATAAAAAAAATAAAAAAAAAAAATCAGTGAAAAGAAAGATGTTAGGTTTCAAACTGCTTTTTCCCCTCCAGATGAAAGCACTGGAGGATAGATTATAAGGGTCAATACAACTGCATTTAGGATAGAAACAAAGCTAAAAGGTAATATATATCTATATATATATATCTATATATATTTCACACCATTATTATAAAGTATTGTGAAATGTGTTCATGTGATTCGTGTCAAAGTGGAG
Organism: Oxyura jamaicensis; assembly: GCF_011077185.1. Lineage (NCBI taxonomy): Eukaryota > Metazoa > Chordata > Aves > Anseriformes > Anatidae > Oxyura > Oxyura jamaicensis. The sequence continues at coordinate 54,678,984 of NC_048894.1, forward strand.
CAATGCTGGGGCCGCATGATGAGGTGTGACCTTCTGTCTTGCACATCCTTGAATAACCACAAGACTAGGGGAGTGTGCAGGTGGTTAATGTATGTATATAGTTCTTGTATTCTGCAGTGGTTGCCTGACAGGACCCGCTTGGACCAGTTTTGTTGCTGGCCGTGCAGTGTTAAGCAGAAGTCTGTAGGGGGAGCATGCATGGGGTCTGGGGTCGAGAAGATTCCAGAAGATTCCAGAAGATGAAGAGGGCATGCTCAGAAGACAACATGCCCACTAATGAATATGCATTAGTAGAAGGGATATAAACCAATAATGGAAACTGTACGGTGTGCGTCTTGGTGGAGAAGAGACTCCCGGTGCAGCCAGCACTGTTTACTTGCCTCTATTAATAAATTGCAAACTTTAATTGGAATCCTACTTGGGACTCAATCATTTATCACAATTGGGGGATCGTCTGGGTTGGTCTTGGTTCCTGAATTCTGACTTGATCCCGGAGGGGCGCCCCACCATTCGGTGGCTCCTGTTTGAGTAGGGTTGGGACTAATGCCATCTCGAACCTGAATAAAGGCAAGCAAAGAATTTGATTTTTTTTTTATGAGCTCCCTTGCCAGCTTCAGCATTGTATTTTACCCGTAATTCTGCACGTGAAAACCCAAATGAAGATGATGGATTCGTAAGTATTTAATGCATATACCGTTTGGTTGGGTGGGATTCAGTTGCCTGTGTAAGAGTGTGACTGAGACGGAATCTAGTTCCGAAGAGAGTGTGGAGGTCTTCTAACTGAGGTTCCAATCTCTCGCGAGGGACTTGGCTGGTGAAGGACCAAAGCGATTCCTATAGGATTTGTGGGTGGGTGATAGGTCCTAAACCCCCTGCAAGACACTCTTGACTAAGGTAACCAAGGGCTGTAGGAATTGCCACAGTAAAATTCCTAGATGGGTCAGACGAAATCGAAGACCCGGGACCAGAGAAGAGGGAGCAAATTACCGGACATAGCACAAGAAAGTCTATTAGGAATAATGATTAAAAATAGGAACGATAGGGGCCCCAGAGAAGGAAAAAGTAAATGAAAATTAGTCCAGTATTGTATGATAGAATGGCCAAAGGATCCTTTAAGACCACATGGCTCTTGGCCCGTTTTCGGATCCTTTGATGACTGGATTTGCCAGGCCTTAAATAAACATGTAAATTCAAAGGAACCCTTTAGCCAGAAGGAAAGTGATTATGCAGGATTATGGATCAGGACTTCACGTCCTTTTCCAGCCTCAATATTTACACTAAAAGCTGATGAGAAGTTTAAAGAAGAAAAACAGGAAAAAGAAAAAGATGATAAATAGGAGCCATTGGATAACCTACCACCTCCTTATCCTAACAATCCACCCCCGGTGGCAGCTCCCCCTCCGGTGGCTGTGGTATCTCCACCAGTACCACCATTGCCCCTGCCTCCACCACCAACAGCACCAGAATTAGACCGACCTCCAGCTGCATGTACGAGAAGCAGGACTGCCATACCCGAGAGGGCTTCTCTGTATCTCTTATGAGAGGTACCCCACGGAGGTAGTCAGGGAGGCATCAGGTTTGTGGCAGTCCCATTAAATACCAGAGATGTAAGAAATTCCAAGAAAGAAATGGGAACCCTATTAGATGATCCCCTCAGAGTAGCTGCAAGACTGGAACAATTCCTAGGTCCCAATACTTACACCTGGGAAGAAATACAGTCCATTTTAGGAATCTTATTTACTGCCCAGGAAAAGGGAATGATTAGGCAAGCTGGAATGAGAGTGTGGGAAAAACAGAAACAGGCAGGACCCCCGGGAGACCAAAAATGGCCAAATATAGATCCCCACTGGGAATATCAGCAACTCCAAGGAAGGCAGAATATGAAGGATTTGAGAACATTAATCATACAGGGAATAAGGGAAGCGGTTCCCCGAGGGCAAAGCATTAATAAAGCATTTAACAAACAACAAGGAAAAGATGAGTCTCCAACAGAATGGTTGGAGAGATTAAGGAAAAGCCTCAAAATGTATTCCGGAATTGACTTGAATACAGTAGCCGGAACTGCACTCCTTAGAACCCAGTTTGCAGACAAGTTGATTTCACTGAATTTCCGAAGGTAGGGAGGATAAAATATCTATTGGTAATAGTAGATCATTGAACACAATGGATAGAAGCTTATCCTGTAGCACAAGCTACAGCACAAACAGTAAAAAAATTATTAGAACACTTAATACCTAGATAAGGGATAATCGAGTACATTGATTCCGATCAGGGCACACACCTTACTTCTAAAATAATAAAATTATTATGTCAATCATTAGGTATTCAGTGAGAATACCACACTCTGTGGCACCCACAAAGCTCGGGGAAAGTAAAAGAATGAATCAAACAATAAAACAACAATTGGCTAAGTTAATGATCGAGACACAAATGCCCTGGACGAAATGCTTACCATTGGCACTTTTAAACATTAGAACTAAACCACACAGTGAGACTGGATTATCACCATATGAGATGTTACATGGCATACCTTATTCTCAAGGGATGCCCCTAGGGAACAATGTAGTTGAGGATTGTAGTATCCAGTAATATATAATTACCATTGGAAGGAGATTAAAAGAGCTAAGAGAAATTGGGTTGATGGCTCAAACACCACCTTTAGGATTTGCAATTCACCAGTTAAAACCAGGAGATAGGGTTCTAATAAAAACACGGGAAGAAGAGAGCCTATCTCCCCTCTGGGAAGGACCCTTTCTTTTTTTATTAACTACAGAAACAGCTGTGAGAACTGCTGAGAAAGGATGGGCACGTGTCACGAGTAAAAGGTCCAGTGAAAGAGTGGAAAGTAGCATCTGAACCAGGAGAAACTAAGCTAACTATCAGACGGACTTTAAGATGTCTTCATCAAAGAGTATAAGTTGCTGTGGGAATTTTATTGTAATTACTCCTGTAAAATTGGTAAACAGAGAAACTCCTGAATAGATACCTATTAAGGGAGGGGATTTGTAAATAACATGGGATCAGTTACGTATTATCCCCTAGAGACAACAATAGGCTGTCTACAGTATACACTGGATTTTTGGGACATAGCCTGCAAATTGGAAAGAGAGCAAATTTTAAAAGGACACCCCTTAAGATTAGGGAAGAGGGCAAGGCTGGATAGGGAACCGGTGCTGCGGCTGGGAAGGTTTGCCAAGGGCTGCAACCCCTTCAGGCTGTGACCACCGATAACCATGGCCCTTACTGGACCTCTTCTAGTCCTACTTGGGGTGAGTTCCTTGGTCCAGGCTACAACCAACAACTGCAGTCAATGTATAGTAATTACTAGGAAGGGATGGTTGAGCTCCCAAACATTGGTGTATCATACGGTCTGTGACTGTAAAGGCCAGAAAATAGGAAGCTGCATTTTTAACCTAATTCAGTATGCTCTATGCAGAGAAGGTGACGTGGCCGTATGTTATGATCCAAAAGAACTCCCTTATCAATTATTCGGTAGAAATGAAGACAGATTATCAATATTGAACTATTATTCAATTCATTCTATCATGAAATGGAAACAGGAGTAAAATATGAAATCCCCACAGTTGCTAAAAATTTGTAAATCTGGCTGAAATTATTGCTAAATCATTGAACATAACTAATAGTTATGTTTGTGGTGGAACAAATCAAGGTGAACGATAGCCATGGGAGGCTATGGAGAGCAACATAAGCAATCCCCAAGTATGGAAAACAATGGGAAAGGGTAATAGGAAACAACAATGGGTGCTCCAAACGAGTATAATTGGAAGGAGTTGTTGGCAAAATCTAAAAAATGAAGTAAGACAAGTAGGTAACCTGGAGTGTGAAGGAGGTTACCTATGGAATTAAACTCAAAATAGCTGGGATAAATGGAGAAGCCCACTGAAAATAAATGATCAATTTAGAAATTGGACTAATGGAACAAACCGCCTCCAACTGAATTTGACTCCATTCACCACAACTCTCTGGGCCCGGCCATCCAGCCAGCTCTTAACCCTTAACTGTTGCACAAATCTTTTTACTTAAAACAACAAAAAACCAAACAAATCTTAAGCACCCCGTCTTTGTCAAACAATATTTTATTCTGGAAATTTTTACCCTGCAGTGGCACTCTGGAAAACACGGCAAGGAATAAAGTTGTGCTGTGAGAAAGAGTTCAGCTTGGAACCATTAAAGAAAGTTAATGCAAAGCAGACTAGCTGTGGCATTAAAGTTACTTCACAAGGTATTATTTTGTACTGCCCAGTTAAAAAATCATTAATGGGGCCTATGACAAAATATGACCAGGAATACATGCAAGAACTTTGTAGCTTTGCCTTGATCCAAAACACGAATTACAGATTTGAATTCCAACAGGGTGAGAAAGTTTCTCCATGATGGTGTCCAAGAGAGACACTCATCACAGCAGTGATGACAAAACTCAATAGATCTAGCATCTTAAACAATAGTCATCCCCTTTGGTTTGCTCTGTTGCAGTGTTGTTCCTGCTTGGCAATTTTTTTTATGTATGAAAAATCAAAGCAAATCAAACTACCAGTGGGACAGACTAGGCCAAACAGCCAGGTTCTCACAGTGATTCTACATAATAATACAGCTGGAAGAACAATTTGTGGAAAAATACAGGTTCTCTTCTGTTTTCATGACCTAAAAGGGATGCTATTAACAGAGCAATCAGACATGGCAAAGAAACATCCAAACTTGCTCTAGAAAGTGAAATTAGCTTTTCTGCTGTCTATTTATATATTTATTTATTTAGTTTATTATTATTATTTCTACTGAAGGGTTTGGTGGAGAGGAGCAGAGGCTAAATATTCAGTGCCACTGCCTGTTGCCTTTGAATGTGAATTCTTCTTTCCTGCCAAATACTTGCCAAATTGAAAAACCTGGACCTGAGGAAGTGGTTGGCCAGTACTGCGGCTGCATGCTTCTGTCAGGGGAAATGTGCCTGCAACTTGGCTGGTCCTATGGCATGAGATGAGGCTGATGCACACTGGGCACACAGCACAGCAATAAAGAGGTGTGAGGCTCTAGCTCTGAGGAAAAAATAAATAAAATAAAATAAAACCACAGAAAAAAAAAAAAAAAAAAAAGATTTGGTTTCACAGCATTTTGTATAGCCAACCTGATGTTTTCATTGCGGATATATGTATACCAATATACCAGAAACTCCACAGTGAGATGCAACATGGCAAAGCACCAAGACTAAAAATAGATCTGGAAGAAATGAAGGTAGCCCAGTAAACCAGTCAAGAGTTTCAAAAGAACACAGTAGGAAACCCATAGGAGAGTAAATCCCTTTCAGACCATACAGTTACATAGTTATCCCTTGTTACACAGTTCTTTTTGGCTGGAAAGGCTTTGGGGTGGCTTTTTTTTTTTTTTTTTTTTTTTTGGTGTCTCAAGCTGCAAAGGCTTAGATACTTCTCTGCAGAAATTAGAAGTCTGCCTGGGCATAACATGATAATTAATAATTCTGAGTTATCTAAAATGTAAATTGGGCTGCCAGATATGTTCCATTAATGATTCTTTTAAAGTTAGAACAGCATTTTCAAAAAAAAATTATTTCCTCGTGAATGTAGGTCACTGACTGTATTTCAATTATCAGATAACTGGAATATCTTAGCCTACTTAAAGAAGTTTAAACATAAACTTACTTCCAAAAATATCCATTGCAAAAAGATACAAATAGGTATATTTATGTTATCTTATATATATAACCTCTAATATTACTGTAAAATCAAAACATACAAAATGTAAAACATGGTTGCATCAGTCCTTGATTACTTCTAATTACAACTCAAACTGAATTTTCATGCTGTCATGCCATAATAACCACTTTCACTTCACGTGGCCAGTTTTTCACAGCTTTACAAGTAAGTGAGAGATACTAACACTCTGATACCACACAATACAAAATAGCCCTTGATGTGCTTTATTTATTTTTAAATTAAGTGCTCAGCCTTCCCAGACATGTAACTCCGTGTAAATGTATATAAAGGTTCTCCACTCCTGCAAATGACTCCCAGCTTCCTGGAAACACACATGAAACCTCCCAAATGCAGATGGTACTAATTAACAGAGAGAGCCTAAATGTTTACAATCAGGATTTAATATTTTGATCAGCATCAGCATGCTTCTTTGGTAAGTGTTAAAAAAAAAAAAAAAAAAAAAAAAAAAAAGTGGAATAAGGACAGTGTTTGACAAACTAAATTCAGAAATACCATTTACTGTGATTTGTGAAAATTTTGAATTTCCGGTTTTAATGCAATTCTCCTTTAAACAGTTACTCAAGGGTAAACCCATTACTATGTACTTACTATTTAAAAGGTCCAATTTTTGTGCAGTGAGTCCACACACTCAAATAAACCATGACACTAATGTCTACCCCTGCTTCTAATATTGGAACCCAGAGGATTTCTACTAAGGATGAAGACATCAGTATTACAATGTCATCTGTGAATACTTGGCTTTAAATTTGTTGCTCTAGGTGCTAGCCCTTCTAATTATTGCTTGTGAATTTAAACAGAATACAAATCACAGTGTAGAAGAGTGAAGTTCATGGCACATCAAAAGGTATGAGTTGGTTTGGTATTCCTTGAAGCTCAGTTGCCACAGGGTGTGGATGGTATTGTTCCCACCATAAACATCCATCTGACAGGCAGCAACAACCATGGCAAGCAACCTGGCATTGCAGGTCTGATAGTCACACTGACCCATGTACCTTACTGGTACGAGCACTAGTGTGGCCACCCCGCAAAGGGAACACCATTTTAGTTATTGGACTGAATGGCCAGCAGTGATTCTATGAATTGTAGAATATCTTGTGTTGAAAGGGACCCACAAGGATCAAGTATAACTCCTCGTTTCACACAGGACCACCCAAAATTCAAACCATTAGCTTAAGAGTGTTATCAGAATCCTTCTTAAACTCTGGCATGCTTGAGGCCATGACAACTTCCCTGGGGAGCCTGTTCCACTATCCCTCCAACCCCCTCAGTGAAGAACACCTTCCTGATACTGAACCTGAACCTCCTCGGATGCAGTTTCAGGCTGTTCCCTGAGAAGAGATCAGCACCTTCCCCTTCACTGCCCCTTATGAGGAAACTGTAGGCTGCCATGAGATCACCCCTTACTCTCCTCTTCACTAGGCTGAACAAACCAAGTGATCTCTCGCTGCTTTTCATACAGATTTCCTTCTAGACACTTCACCATCTTTTTGCCCACCTTTGGACAAGCTACAATAGTTTCATATCCTTCTAAGTGGTAACTGTGTGGCAATTATGGACAAGATTAACTCTAAATCAGTCATTTGTTCTTATTAGTTATGCAGAATTATAACTGCATCTAAGCTGAGCAAATTTTAACCCTAATGGACCAACTAACATAGGATGACTGATCAAGATACAGTTTGTTTTTTAATCTACTCAGCACAAATACAGAATAGGGGAGGAAATATAATACATTAACAAAGCAAATCATGTAAAGGTAGCAAATAGAATGATTTTTCCAGGCCTTTTCTTTTCTTTTTGGAGGGGAGGGTAGAATAGGGGTAAATGGGATGCTAAAAAAAAAAAAAAAAAAAAAAAAAAGGGTGATGTCCAAAGCCTGCTACCTACAGCATTGGCACAGTAAAATCTCTGCAAAAAAGCAACGGTTCTAACTGCATTAATGAACATGCCCCAGGCCCTGAGCATAGTGGAGGAAACATAAAATTGTAAGAAGTAGGTAAAAGGCCATAAAATAAAAAGTTTATTTGATAATTGAAAATACCATGTTCTTGATTATAATCTCCATGAAGGTAAACAAGATATAAAAGTCTAGATATTCAGACAGATACAGTAAGTAACTCCATAGTCACACAAAGCACAGACAGATTCCCCTTCTCTAAAAGATGAGTAGATATCTCCTACAACCATTGTACACACAGCAAATAACTGAGATGAGGCTCACTTCATCGCAAGCAGAAAAACAGCATAGCGCTGCAATCCTCTAACATTCAGCAGGCTTCTTGGGTACTTCCCTTGCACTGCTCTCAGTTTGAGCTCACCTTTTCTTCTTTCCACTACAGTCCTTTCATGTGGCATCACTTTCTGCTGTATAAACCTCTATTTATTACAGGCAGCTGTGACCATTCCTCAGTCTATGATGAGAAACCCTTTTCTTGGAAAAAATCAGTGCCTGAGACACACACATAGCAAACTATTTTAAGTGCTCTGCAGAAGAGCTCAGTACCTGCTGACCAGAAGCATACCTTCAAATGTAGGTAAAAGGACATGGTATCACAATGACTGGCAGGAAAGACAGTAAAAATTATTTCCAGAAGATACAGAAAGCTTTCAAACAGAAGTGACAGTTCCTTACCTTCCCTGAAATCAGTTGTTTTTTTTCTAAAGGTGCAGATATACACCTTAAGGCAATGTGAATGTATTAATGATATGATTACTATCATTGATTACTGTTATACATCAGTCTTAATATTTACTGTTTACTATCAAGCATAAAAATAAAAGATTTATTTGGAAGGAGGCAGAGACCACCTTTCTCTTCTTCACTAACAGACTGCCCAGCTCAGTAAAATCCCTGACTACATCTTTACTGTTTTGTTGGTGGTGGTGGTGGTTTTGTTTGTTTTTGTTTTGTTTTCTTTCAGTTGTGCTTTGTTTTCTTTTGTTTTAAATTTACTTTTCTGGGCAAAAGCACTAAAAGGTATTAGAGAGAGGCAAGTAGGAGGCTTTTCAGGTTTGAGAAACCTTACTCTTTCAGGTGTACAAGGGGCATGATGCTACTTTTAAGCACAGCCAAAGAAAATTCTAAAAATACTTTTATTCTTTAAGACATCTTCATACCACTTTAATTCAGCCACAACTACATATTCAGTAGACTTCTTAGCGTGCAAACTTAGCATGTTCTTCTCATATGCTCTGTCTTCAGTGATTACTAATGCTTTGGAAATCCCCAGTGCCACTGCTGTATTGTTTGTGCTCATCAGTGTAATTAAGAACAAAAACATAAGGCTGTACAGTTACAACCACATGATAGCCCAGCCATGATCCCTCCTGGTAACACAAATAGCACTTATCTGTGTGCTTCTCTCTGATCATATCTTTCTTCCTCTTCTGGATAAGATCTCAGCATAGCAAGCTATATTACTCCTGTTTCTGAACATATGGCCACAAGAAAACTCTCTTATTTAATATTTTCAGTACTGATTCAGTACTAATTCAATGATGGTTAATGTATTCTGGGGTTATTCAATAAATACTTATAACCAGACAGTATTAACAAAGTGAAAAACAGTACAGAGTAGAATTTCAGTTTATATAAGTCATTAGAGCTGTGGTGGTAATTATATTCTGGATCAGGAAAAAGTTCAATTCTTAATTGTTGAATTTATAAATAAACCTCTCTTGTTTGGATAGGCTCCCGTAATTAATGAAGCACCTATCTATAAGTTTTTACTACTATGTCTGAGCAAATAATCGCACAATTACACCAGTACCATTTCAGTATGCACTTCTGATTGTTTGGTACCAGTGATTCTTATATTGACCTTTGAAACACAAAATCTTGCTAATAATTAACAGATGCACATTGTTCACATACACATTTAGGGAATCACCAATCTGTGGTCCTCACTCAAATGGCCATGCAGCAGGAAATCAATCCTGTGAAGCTTACACAAACTTCAACACAATACAAAAGTTCTTGCTTTAAAAGTTCTTTCTGCATTGCCCTGTTCAGCATTGCAAGAACACCTAGTCTCAGAGGATTAGTTCTGCTGGGATCATGGAGAGTTGCAGGATTAGGTACCATTAGGATGTTTCAGTCCAAACTGAATTTGATGTCTAAGACATTTCTAGAATAGATTGTATGTAATCCTCAGAGGTGTTCAAACAAGTACACCTGGCACAGCTGGAGCATTATCCGAAGGCAGCCTCTACAGCATAGAATCATTAAGTCATCCACTTTAGGCCCGAGCTAGAAGCCCAAAGTCCTCCATCAAGGAACAGGGAGAGTCAGGTCTCCCTAGAAACAAGTGCAGAGGAAAAGTAGTTAAAGCAGTTTCTCAAAGTTTTACCACCTTTGCTTTGCTGTGCCCAGTAAACATCCAAGGCAACAGGGACACTGGACCATTTCATCTGCATATGTGTGTACTTCACGGGTTTTATGAGGCCCTCTTGATTAGAGGTCTGACAATAGCAAGCAATTCATAAGCTGATGTTCATAAAACTAAGCCCTACTGGTTAAACAAACAAACAAAACAAAACAAAAACAAACAAAACACACACACACAAAATATTTCCTGCCTATTTTTAGAACTTGCTTCTGTGTGAACCAGAGCTTCCCCCGGTATCCACGGTTTTCAGGGTGTCTTCTAGTAAAACCCTGGTCACGCAGAATCCTATGAAGCAGCTGAAAACAGCCTATCCATGGGTTGAATTAGGTGTAAATCCGTGCATGTATGTAGATGCCTTACTGTCTTTAAACCCAACCTGTGTGCTCAGAGACATAAATAATTGAGAGAATACTTGTGAGAACCTGTGCTTCACAGTTCCAGTCTGTGAAGACACCTTAGAAAAAGAGAGAAAAAGAGAGAGGAAGGGAGGAGGGGGGCAAGGAAAGAATGAAAGAGGAATGGATAGATGGTCAAACAAATAGACTAAAAATAAGAAATAATGGAGCCTCTAATACTCTGTGAACTAACTTCACCGGATACATTTGTCTAGCAAAAAAAGTACAGGTTGTCATGTTACTTAAAATTAGTGAAAATCTGGAGTAACTCTTCAAAATGTATTAAATTGAGTACACATAATTAAGCTCGTAATCTAGGTCATTGTTTTGTATAGTACTCATATATGCATGAACGCATTTGGTGCATAAATCTGGAAGAATTATGCAAAGCTGAGGAAAAGATCTGGTTCATTTTCCAAGATTACTGTATGTAAAAACACCTCTTCAGCTGCACAAGAAAACCAAATAATACTACCACAGTATTTACCCTGTTCTCTAAATCTCACCAAGACTAATTATAGTGCATATACTGAAAATACATCACCCCAGGCACAGTTATAAAGATATTCAAACCATTTTCTGCATCTTTGATTTGGACTTGGCTTTCAATCTAGTGACAAGTCATTTAAGTCCAGCCAAGTCATTTAATTAATTGTTCAGATACTACATAGATTACATCATATAAGGGTGGGGTATATATGCTCTCTCCTGGTCCTGCCTTAATAGTTAAAGAGGATACAGAAAAAAACCAAACTTTTAATTCTGTGATCATGTGGAGAAGTATATCATCACAGAACAGAACAACAAAGAATTTTATTTAAAGCCTAAAGGTCAAAAATGGCACTAGTCACAGAAAATGATTAAACTGTTAAAAAATTATGTGTATATGAGTGCATACAGTTTCTGAACCAAACTCATAAACATGATCACTTTTTTCAGATGGAAGGTACACATTGATATAATAACAAAATATAAACTTTTTTGTAGTACAGCTACCACCCAAATGTATTCTGTCAGCCTGAAAAATATACCTTTTTACAAATAGCAATAAAACCATCACTTGGGATTTAACAGTGATCTTCCGACAGAGAGGGGGCACTGAGAAGGGGCTGCATGTCATCCCCATGTTGGGCTTTAGAGAAGAGATACAGGACCTGAGGAAATCTGACAGCCTTCCTATATCACACTATTTGCAGCCCTCACTTAAAAGTGCAGTTGTACAACATATCTCCTTGCTTTACTTCCAAATAATCCAGACCTGAATTAGTATGCTAGAGGTATTTTTTCATGAGGAGATATTATTTTAAAATGAATGTGCTTAAATGTAAAATAATCTTGCAACAGACAGACAAATATTTCTCCTTGAGAACACAGTGTTTATGATACTGCAGGCCCTTTTGTTGCCCTGGAAACTATATTTGTTACGGGCCACATTTTATATTGTCCCAGAGGCTTTTAAGATTTGCATCAAAGCTTCAGAAGATGAGAACTGCCAGTATATATTCACAAAAAAAAAAAAAAAGGCAAACAAAAAACTTCATTTTAAGGAGGTTGAGCGGTGTGGTTTTTTTGTTGTTGTTTGTTTGTTTGCTCTTTTTGTGTATGTGTTTCCCTTCTCTAAGGATAAATGATATTTCAAGAAACAAAACAATCAAGCAAAAAACCTGTAAAGTTATACATTTATGATGTGTTTACAGAAAGTCAAAAGCAGCATATTTATAATGTTACATTTCTTCATCACGATTGCTCCAAGAACTTCCAACTAAATAGAAAAAGAAATAAAAGGAACACTAGCTGTTTAAGTACTGTCAACATATCCATTTACTACTGTTCAATAATGAACTGAAGGCTGCACCCAGAAACCTCAGTAAGCTTAGGACCAACAGTGTAATAATAATTTAAAAAAAAAAAAAATGAGAGACCACCTTACAAAAAGCATAAAATTCATAAAGATAAAATTAAGAAGGCAGAAAAACTTGAATTAATTCTAATACTTAACTGACAAAATGCTCATAATGTTAGGACCACAGTTAGCTTTATTTTTAGAAAAATTCTTTCAACACTGAAAACCAAACCTTTAGCCACTATTTCACAAATTTAAGTTGTACAAAACACTGTGCAGAAACAGTCCTTTTATGTCCTCTTTTCTAGACTCAGATACTGAAAAATGGTCTAAAGAAGAATCTTGAAGTTCATTCACAAGCAAAACCACACTTGAAGTCACTAGGTGAAGTGTTTATTCCAGGATGAAGCAGAACACTCTGATTTTTCTCTTTTCTTCATCAATTTCTGCTCTTGAAAAGCACAAGGAATAAAAGCTGCACCAAAATGAATTCCTCTTCTGAGGGTCTTGCACAAGCAGGAGTTGCAGACAAGATGCAGAAATATTTATGCTCCATGTAATAAACTAATCCAGAAAAGATGTAAAAAAGACATTCCTCTAGTCAGGGAGACACCTAGAGATAAGTGGAGGTGAAATCTGTGAGAAGTCTGTGCAAGAACACTAATCAGGAAAAGAGACAGACAGAATGCACAAGTTAAGAGGCCTCTGACTCATTTCCTTTGGGAGGGAAAAACTGAATGAGGAAAGAGAAAAGATAGAAAATAGGCAGCATACTTCTTTCAATAACTTTTGGAATAAATCGGTTCTTTGTGTAGGCACTTGTATCTTTTACATTAGCATTTGCAATATTCAAATAGCAAAAACAAGCACAGTGGAAGTTTCACAAATGACAGCAGATGAGAAGGGAAATGGTAATTTTGCATGGTATTTTATAAAACAAAACTACTCAGATTCCTCACATACATATTTTGATCTATTCTTTCATTATTTTCATATGTTCTTTTAAGGTATGCTTCAAGCATGTGCTGCCAAACATAAAGCTACAGGTAAAGGCTGTAACGTACGTGCAAGATTCCTCTAACTCAGAATTCTGTAAAGGAGCTCCTTGAAAATTCCATCAGTTAAGATGGGGTTAAAGGACAGCTTCCCCCTTTTTTTTTTTTTTTGGTTTAAATAATTAATGACTCACACAAGCTCCCTTTCAACCTGGCCAGGTACAGAAATCTTATATCTCTTTCACATCATGCAGTAAAAATAAGCAAAAACCCTCTGCAGGTAAACCAGTGTATTGCCTCTAAAAAGCCTGTCAATATTTCTTTAAAAATGTCAGACAGAAATTAAGATAACTGTTTTAGAAAACAGCATTTAAGGACCATGCTTTTTTTTTTTTTTTTTTTTTTCTTCTCCTTTTTATTTTTTTTTTTCTTTCCAGATTTCACATTGCTCAGTGTTACATCTACTTGGCAATATCAGAATATCAGAATTAAAATACAATATGCTCTGGCATAAGTCCATTCATACATATCTCGGCAATATATCTGGGATATATAATTATAATAAATAGCTATTAAAATATATGTATAAACTATAGATGGTTTCTGCTAAAAAGTGATGGAAAATTATTCAAAAACATAATTGTAGCTTCATTTTGCCCATGAAGAAGTGTAACAATTCCAACTGATATTGGAAAATGTAAAGATGAACAGCTTTTGTTTATTCTGTAAATTCATGCAATTGCTTTGGGTAAACAAAATTTACCTTTCATCTACATCTCCATGCAGCTAATAACAAAGTTACTGAGGCAAATACATTGAAAAAAAAGTTTAAGTGGCTCATAAACATGCTCCATTTAACTGTAACATGAAACACCTCACTCTTTTATGAACACCCTTCCCCAAGTCATGGAGACCAGAGTAGCTGAAAATAAAAAAACATGGCAGTATGGCTTAGCCTAGAGCAAATGGAAATATTTTAAACTATTCCCTGGGGATTTGTGGTGTTTAGGATGAGGTCTCATCTTTATAAAATTCTTTCCCCAGACAACTGCAGCTGGAGTCAGGTTTGCAATCTATTCTGACTGACCTCCATTTTGAAAAATCTTGGTTCTCTTCTCAAGTCTTTTTTCCTTTTCTTTTGCATGTCTAGCAGATGACAAAGGACTGCCTGTTATTTGTGCACTGGTACAGCAAGCATTAAGTTGAGAAGTTAATCAAAGTTGACACTTTAGGCATTTCCTTAACATCAGTGGTAAATAAGAATAAGACAAGCTGAATTTCAGTCTATAATTCGATGTGCAAGGTTCTTGAGCAATCCCTTGTTTGCACTGTGTTCATATTTTTTCAGTTGCAATGAGAAAAAAAAAAAAAGTATTAAAGATTTATCTTAAGCAGACAGAGCTTTCCTAAGATACTACAGCAAAAACAAACTGATTTCAGGATATACAGGTAATGCATTTTAAAGCACTGAATCATTAATTTTAAGAAAGCAGTCTGTTGTCTTCCAGAATTTACTTCAAGACATTTTTGTTTGAATGAATGCAACTTCAGAATTATTCAAGACCTTAAAGATATTGCAAGATGTATTTAAATATATTGTACGTCTGTCTACTTCTGCTCTTGACCATGACTGGATGCATCAGCACTAAGATGCACAGATTATTGCAGGATATCAATTTTGATATCAATATATATATATTTGTGCATCTGCCTTAGGCGTTTAAAGCCAAATATAGCCGAAGTAATAGCACAAGGTAGAAACTGCCTATTCTATATGAAAAACTAGCTTCTGTCCATTCTGAAGGAAATAACTTGTTCACATAACATTTCCACAATAACATGAAAAATCTATTGAATTTCAATCTCAAAAATACAGCCTCTTCTATAACTGGTATCAATGAAACCATTGCCTCTAACTACTGCAGAAATAATGGGTTCTAGTGATTCACTCATTTCAGTTCACCGTAGCGGATATTAACATAAAACACCTTTATGGAAACTGAAGCAATTTTTAAAGTTTTGGGCCATTTAAAAGTGCCTCAAATGGTATTCAAATCTTCACAAATTCAAAATCTTTAAACAAATTGTATTTGCTACTGGCCACATTTAAAAGTGAATTCACAGAATCACAAAATCACAGAATCATCTAGGTTTGAAGAGACCTCCAAGATCACCGAGTTCAACCTCTGACTTAACACTAACAAGTCCTCCACTAAACCATATCACTAAGCTCTACGTCTAAACGTCTCTTAAAGACCTCCAGGGATGGTGACTCAACCACTTCCCTGGGCAGCCCATTCCAATGCCTAACAACCCTTTCAGTAAACCTTCTTAATATCCAACCTAAACCTCCCCTGGCGCAACTGTAGCCCATTCCCCCTCGTCCTGTCACCAGGCACGTGGGAGAACAGACCAACACCCACCTCGCTACAGCCTCCTTTAAGGTACCTGTAGAGTGTGATAAGGTTTCCCCTGAGCTTTCTCTTTTCCAGGCTGAACAATCCCAGCTCCCTCAGCCGCTCCTCGTAAGACTTGTTCTCCAGAACCCTCAACAGCTTTGTTGCCCTTCTCTGGACTCGCTCAAGCACCTCAATGTCCTTGTAGTGGGGGGCCCAAAACTGAACACAGCACTCGAGGTGTGGCATCACTAGAGCCAAGTAAAGGGGGACAATCACTTCCCTAGCCCTGCTGGCCACACTTCTTATGCAAGCCAGGATGCTGTTGGCCTTCTTGCTCACCTGAGCACACTGCTGGCTCGTATTCAGCTGACTATCAACCAATACTCCCAGGTCCTTCTCTGACAGGCAGCTTTCTAACCACTCATCTCCCAGTCTGTAGCTCTGTTTGGGGTTGTTGTGCCCCTGGTGCAGGACCCGGCACTTGGCCTTGTTGAACTTCATACAGCTGGCCTCAGCCCATCGGTCCAGGCTACCCAAATCCTCCTGCAGAGCCTTCCTTCCCTCAAGCAGATCGACACACGCACCTAACTTGGTGTCATCTGCAAACTTACCGAGGGTGCACTCGATCCCCTCATCCAGATCATTGATAAAGAATATTAAAGAGAACTGGCCCCAGTACTGAGCCCTGGGGGACTCCACTAGTGACCAGCCTCCAGCTGGATTTAACTCCACTCACCACAACTTTTTGGGCCTGGCCACCCAGCCAGTTTCTAACCCAGCGAAGCGTATGCCAGTCCAAGCAAGAACAGCCAGTTTCTTGAGGAGAATGCTGTGGGAAACAGTGTCAGAAGTCTTACTGAAAACAAGGTAGACCACATCCACAGCCTTTCCCTCATCCACGCGGCGCGTCACTTTGTCTTAGAAGGAGATCAGGTTAGTCAAGCAGGACCTGCCTTTCATAAACCCATGCTGACTGGGCCTAATTGCCTGGTTGCCCTGCAAGTGCTGCGTGATGACACTCAAGATAATCTGCTCCCTGAGCTTCTCTGGCACTGAGGTCAAACTTCCTTCTTTTGGTACCATGTGAAGAACTAGCTCCTCTATATTAATGGTTAAAGTGGGGATCCTTGGATTACTTTTAAGGGGTCTTTGAAACATAAGAAAATATAATTGTTGTTCCTTAACAGTAATTTCTTTTTGCTAACTGGTTACAAGTGTTTGGCACCCATGTTGAAAGATTTTCCAGGAGCAGTTGTTTTAGCCGATATACCAAACCAAACCAACCTTTAATTATATCATCTGATTTACTTATTTTCTGGACTTCCTTATTTAAATTAATACAAATGTGACTATAAAGTATAAAGTTAGGTTGCATTTTACAAAAGATGTTATTAGGGCTTACTCTATTCCCACTGAAGTTCATATATCAGTGAAGTCCATACAGCTGTTGTTACAATAGTGAAAAGGACATAAACTGACAGACCACTGAAAAACAAACAAACAAACAAACAAACAAACAAACAAAAAAACTGTTCTGTCTTCTCTGTTTCACTAGTTTCTTGTTCCTGATCCCAGCTTATTTGTGCCTGCAAAGAAACCCAGGATGAGAGCCCACGTTGCTAGGCTCATTCTAATCTGCATTAGCTCCCTGATCCGTTCAGTGCAGGGTTTCAGCAGTGTTTGTGTGGTGAAAATGGGTGAACAGGGATGTGTATCCATGTCAACAGACTACTTTTTCAGTGGTAATGCTGACTTAAACTATGACCTGAGAGTAAAACTGGACCATTGATTGCTGCTTTAGAAATCCAGAAATAAATAGCTGGACTTATGATTATTTGTTTAACCTTAATCACTCAACTAGGAGCCTGCTTTCCTACTAGACTTTGCATATCTGCCCTTGAACACTAGAGATTTCTGATTCCTGTTTAGAGGGCTTTACTCAAGCACCACATATCATCACACATCATCATGTCCGCTAACATCTTCCAGGTTTACTATTCTGGACATAGATGGCATATGTGATGATAACGTAACAGTTATCACCAGGATTTGCTAACTCTCTGTTATCTGTCTTTAGATAAGATTGCTTTACACAATGACATTGCATTTAAGAAAAACTAAATAGCGAAACCTTTCCAACTTTTCCTTTGAAGATTACTTTCCAGAAAACAGATAAGCCCTGTGCAGTCTTTCCTGCTTTTTTCCTGGATTCCTGATACAGTCTTTCCACAAAGGAAAGAACTGAAGATGGTTATGAGGCTCAATTTCTGCTTTTGGCTTTTGAAGTTGCCAGTGAGATGGTCTCCTAAACCAGGTTCCACCAGACCTCTGCCTGGTGTTCTGGTTGTCAAAACATCTCCCAGTGTTTCTCAGCTGCAGTGCAGATCTATGTCTCTTGTCGCTGTATAATCCACCCAAAAATGAGATTACAACAGAGAAGGATGAAGGCTGTATTGCTAAAATGATCCTGGCTACTTGATAGAGTTTGCACATATACACATCTAAGCTTGAACAACAGATTCCCAAAAGCATGCCTCAGATGGCACAGTACAGTTACACACCTTTACTAATGGCACAGGCACAACTAATCTAAAGTGGAGGGAATGACTCCATAGTACAGAATGTGAATGTACCAGAACATGGTACACCAAAGCTCGTCACCATCGAGGATCTCCTCTTCTGTATGCAAAGCCTTGTGTTAGTTTCCCTGAGTCACAGGAGAAAATGTGCTAGCTGGATTTCCTGCTATGTTTGCACATGTTATACTGCTGGCAGAAACATGATGTAGCACTTGTACATGAACCACTCCATGCAGTGACAATGTGCTTCAGACCCCAAGAACATCAACAGATTGGTGCAAAGAGTATACTCTTTCTTCCTGTGTTTAGAATGATGTTTGACTGACACTGACAGTCATGTTTCTGACAGTTTAGTATGAACTAAATTAATACATAAAGTAGAAGGTGGAACCAATGTTTTTGTTCTTGTTAAAAGGAAGTCTAGCATCTGATTATTTAGCACCTCAGTAATTTAGCCTTTAAAAAGCATTCCTACATTCTTCACCGTGCTCAGGGAATCAATGTGCCAGTCTAGAAATTCACCAGTGAAGAGATGATGCATTAACATGAAGCACTGTATCTTCTGAATGAAGATGAAGAATAGATTTATGATTTAGATTAGATTAATGAATTATATCAAGTTAACTAGAGAAGATTTTTCATATGTTATTCCTTTGCCACATGAAAGTCTTCAAAAGAAGTAAACTCAAACAATGCTCAGTCTTAACTGATAATACCAAACAACACCTACAGAGATATGCCAAAGCCACAGATAGACCTTGACATCTACACTGATCCCAAGAAATTTTCCATAACAAGATGGCTTTCTCTTCTTCAGCTACTCCAAGATAGTTTGTTGCATGTCAGCTTTTAAACCACTAAACACAGCAGTTTCCGGAAGACGTACCCCCCTTTTACCAAAAAAAGAAAGACCCTCAAAATACTTTTCATTCATTGCAATACACCTCAGAATGAAATTATACTATAGCCAGTGTCTACTTATATGTAGCACTGCTGTCTTTTGCCAATAAATCAAAATCCTTTTTTCTCCTTTGGGACTGATTTAGGCTCAGTGTGATTTTTGCCACAGTAAGAATCACAGTACTTACCCATCATGTTAAAATTCAAACATGTCAGCAAACTCTGACATACTCTGGATGCAGGTTTTCCTCCCATTCTATTGTTATACATCTTAATACCATTGATGATGAGGCCCTATGAACTTTCATTATAATTCCACAAAAGTCATACACATTACCTTATAAGCAATCTTAATCAATACAGCACTTGTGTTTACCCACTAACTATGAGAAAAACTTTTAAGTTTACTACTGAGTAATGTGTTACCAACAGTGATGCTATATATATATATAAAAAAAAAAAAACTTCATGGTTACACCTCAGAAACCAGACTATTATAATCAATCTGTATTATGCACTTTGTTAGGCCATCAAAATTCTTTCAAGCAGTAAAGAAACTTGAACTTTTACAACCTACATTTGAATTATGACTCTAAAATAGAAAAGGCCTTTCCCTCATGCATCTTCAGCTTCACTCTTGAACCCCTTAGCTGCAATAACAGACAAACAAAAAAATCCATATATGTTTCTAGCTTTGTAATCATTCAATAAAATCATTTAGGAACAGTCTTACAGTAAGTTTACTGTAACACAGTAGTGCATTATATATCAGGTTTCAATTTTTTTTTTAATTCAAAACCCTACAAAAAAGAGTTTACAACTGTCTTGTACAAAGTAGTTGTAACTCTAATTTTTTAGTGTTTGAATTTTTTTCCAAGTGGAATGGCAGCAACTATCACACACAAGGGAAAAAAAAAAAAAAAAAAAAAAAAAAAAAAAAACAGGAGAGCATATTATATTTTCCCATGATAAGAATTTCTTTGAGAACTTTAGGTAATGTTACATTTACAGAGGATCAGTGACATTAAGTCAACTTCAAAAGACAACTTCAGGGGCATGTAAAACATTTTGTGAGAAGGACAATTTCTCCCTAGCTTAGGTATGATACCTTTTTCCCAAGAGAAGGAAAAAATGATTAACAGAAACCAAGCTCAGTTCTTCAGTATATGATTGTGCCGGAGAATACGGCTTTTGCAAATGGAGATTTTGGGCTAAGCTTCACGAGTGTAGACTCATAAACTGACAAGACAGATTAAGTCCTTGTAACAGTCTCTAAGAACAGTGGTCCCAATCTTTGGAAAGACAGGAAAACAGTGCATTTAAACAAATTACTAGTGCATAGATATATTTGCAAAATTAGAGATAGTTTTGATACAAATATACGGAAAGCACCATACAATGAACTCATACAGTGCCTCAGCAATATTTCTTATGCATGCAGCAGAAAACCTGAACTTTGCACAGAACAACAAAAACAATGAAACAGAGCTGAGCTGTCTTTTTATTAGGCTGCAAGTCTCAGCCTTCTGTGTGAGAAACAGAGGTGTGGAGATTAACAGTTCTGTCAGTTATGTGTTCCTTAATTACATTTTAAATACTATCAAAATGACTAAGTATACATTGATATGATAATGATAATTCCTCATGATATTCCACATTACTATCACACCAACCTGCAGAGTTAAGATACTAAATGAAATTTTCATATTTTAACTATTTTAAATAACTGCTACCAGTTTCCTTCATGTCACACTTCATAGTTTGCCCATTCCCCGTTATTAATTTGTTACTTGCTGAATTTGTTACTTGCTGAAATCAATAAAAGCTCTAATCATAAAAATAGATAAATGAAAGCATGAAACCAGTTTTAAATACAGACAAAAAATACTACAAATTTGATTTCTCCACACTGCTGAAAACAATATAATTTCACTAATTTATGACAGCACTTTTCTTTCTTCTACTCTTTATTACTCAAGTTGGAACTTTGGTTTTCTCAAAATATTTGCTCTTTCATTAATATGGTGATGTGTGAGGGCACTTTGTTGGTATATGATTTGCTTCTGAATTTTCTGGAAACAAGCATACATTTTATTTTTAAAGAGAAAGGAACAAAATATTTAGAGTGATAAAAAGCAGTTATTTAACAATAAATCATGAAACTGTGCACATGCCACAGCTGAGTAATTTCTGTGAGCAGCTTCTGCCTTCCTCACCCTATCTGCCCTTAATCTCTCTAACACCCACTCTCTGTATCACAACAAAAAAATGGACTAAGCTCCTTGGTGCAGGGTTTTGTATTTCTTTAACTGCTCTGAGGCACCTAATGTACATCTGCCAGCTGCAGGGAAAAAAAAAATCAACCAAAAAAAATGAGATGACAAGTCATTCAAGATGACAAGTCATTAAACCTTCATCTGTAGGTTCAGCCTGCTGTGGATGCTTCCTCACATTTTTCCTCAAGACAAGATATGGCATGAACATCTTATTCCATGACTCCAAAGCAAGTGAAAGAGTCCAACTAACATAATCAAAATGCTATCATTCATATATGCTATTTAAATCCTTATCACAATGTCAAATAAGATATACAAAAACATCTGTGAAGTCAGCATGCCTTTTGCCATGAATGTGGTCAATGTTGCCTGTAATACTTTGTATGTGATTAATATTCTACTTATATATATATATGTATATATATGTATATATATGTATATATATGTTATCCATTATAACATTTCCCTTAGGTAATCAGAAGGACAGATTGACAGACTGGAATCTTCAATTTGGGTAAAATCCAGCCACTGACTGGAAAGATGAAGCCCGGGTTCTGCCATGTTGCCCCCCCCCCCAGCTTCTTTTGCCTTCCTACACTTGTGTTCCTCCTCTCCTCTCACTTCTCCACATTCCTGTGTCTCAGCCCTGATGTGACATGTAATGGTGGTACGAGCTAGAAGAATTGAGCCTGTGATCTACACAGACCATCAAGAGACAACACTACGCTGTCAGAAAACGATCACACTTGAAATAAATGTGCTTTACTGTGTAGATGTCATAAAAAACTACTCCCGCAATGAGCTGAGCTATTGATTTTAATATGCTGAAGTGTTTGCACATTTATATGAATGCAAATTTTAAGCATGCCATGGGACCCACTCAGGGTCTGATTCAGCACTACTGAAGTCAGTGAGGCTTGTGACATTCAAAGATTTGCATATAGAGATTCCTCACAGAGCATGGAAGAGAAGATGTTCACCCCAAAACCCACTTCAGAACATAACGTATGTCCATTTTTTTTTAATAGGTTGAACTTGAAACACCATGAAGCACCTGGTCTTGCTAACAATTTGCCAGTTAAACTTCAAAGGATGTTAGTAGATCTGCATTTTTCAAACCTCAGGTTAAATGGCATTTAAATTCATTCCCTGCCTGAACTATCCAAAAATCAAAAGCTTCTTGGTCATGGCACCAAGCCTGTCAAAGTTCAAGAAGTGTTTGGACTATGTTCTTAGTCATATGGTCTGAATTTTGGGTAGACCTGAGTGGTGCCAGGAGTTGGACTCGATGAACCTTGTGGGTCCCTTCCAACTCAGGATGTTATATGATTCTCTGACTCCTTTAAGAGAAAACTTGTCTCAATGGCTGGTGCTGGTACTTCTGCCTTTTGGATGCAGTACATTCCAATTTAACAACTGAAATTCACCCTTTCATTTAAGTTTTGGGACTGGGAGAAAAAGCACAGAGATTTACACTGATGCAGCTCTGCATAGAGCAATCCTGTCTCCTTGACAGGCTGACTGCATGCAGTGTCTTCATGCACCAGGATGTTCATGATAAAATCCAATGATAATTAAAACGATTCAGACTGAGAGACAGCATCCATTCTGCCCTTTACAAAATAGACTGGGCTACTGTCAGGCTGGGCAAATAAAATTCAGATGATGTGGCTTTTACAAGGCTTAATTTTTCTCAATTTTAAAATTGTTCTATGGAAAAGAAGGAACAACTTTTATATAAGAGAAGGGTCCCTTCTACACACAAGGTTAGTCTTCAAATCAGAAGACATTTTGCTTGCAAATATGCAACATATCAACATACATTTCTGTGCAATGGAAGTTAACAGTTATTTCCCTTGACTCAGAGCAGGCTTCTGCCTCTTGTTATCAGCAAAGCATACTTGTTCAGGGATCTGCACACAAATTACTGAAATTACTTTGGTTGGGGGGAGAGGGTGCTGAAGAAGAAATGTACATGTGTTACATCAGCTGCTAGTCAAATGATTCTATGTATTTATAAGCTAGCTACTTGCCTGTTGAATAATTGAATTAAACTAGTGTGAAGAAAGACAGCAAATTTCCTCTCCTTAAAATGGTTCATCTTCAAGCCCTCGGTCAGATATATTAGTGACATTATTGTCAGCTTCTTTACATTGTTCATCTACAACAGCCACACTGAGCTTTACTTGGCATCAAGTAAAATATGTCTCTGTGTCAGGGCAGACAGGATAGCCTGGAATCCCACAAGAACTAATTGGTACTCTAGCAAAAAGAGCTATCTCCAGCCCTACCTGAAGAGATATACTCTATCATTTTTAGTATCCTTTTGGATGCTTTTAGAGAAGGCTCCTTTTAGTATTTTGCATTTCATCTGCTCTCCCTTTCGTGGAAACTAAACCACGCATTTAAAAATAGACCATCAGATTATCTGGGTAAATCATAAAGCTCAGCTTATCTCTCTCTTCCCCTTCAAAATATACAATTTATTTTGTCCACCAGCTCAGCAGCATGAAGCCATGAATAATCCTGTATGTCTCAGTATCCCAGTCTTTTAATTGTCCTTATGTATGTCCAGTATGCATATGTATGTCACTATGGGGCATGTGTGCATGTAAGGAGGGAGAAGAAATTTACACTTCTGGACACAAAGGTGTACAAGTCTGCTTATGTTTATGCCTGCACCAACTGTGTGTCTTAGCATCACAGCACAGCCTTACAAGACCATGGAGAATAATGCCAGAATTCATCAGAAGCAACGTACTAAATACTTAAATTATTCATTAAATTGTTAGTTAACACCAGTTTAGATCCCAGAACCCATGTGCTTCTCCTGAGGGCAAACATGATCGATGCGATACCAGGGAGGACACAAAAATTCTATATTTCTGTTTCCCAGTGGTTCACAGGCATCATATAATGGAGCCTGAAGCAGCAACTCCTGACTCCCAGCCTTAGCATTTCCCATACACTCATCCCCTCATCCTCCTCCTTCTGCCAGTGTGGTCCATCAGGCCATGAGAGCCGGAGAAAGCCCTGCAGGGCTATAAATAGCTATTTGGGGGAGGGGGAGGAGTGCAGCAGCACGTTTCCAACGATGCTTGCTGCAGAGGGAGGTTTTGCTGGATTAATGCAGAGAGGAAAAGGAACTGCTAGGAAGTTCACTGGCATACCAGGTAATGCCTGTGGAGAGGGGGCAGCAAATGCCATGGGGAAACTGAAGTGGGAATGCCCTGCTCCCTGGGAGAGCAACGAGGTGGGCTTCCCTTTGAGTTTTTCTGCAGAGCCCTCCTGAGATGGGCTATGGGCATGAATGGTCTAAGACTGAGACAGATAGCAAGAATACGGATCAACACAAAGCGTTGTTAGTACACGCAGCTTATTGTCTATGCCAAATTCGTAGTGAGTCAAGCAGTTTTATACGTGCTGAATTTGCACTGACTGTGCATGCGGTGCCCCTGGACCTGCCCCAGCGTGGAAACGCTTGGATGGTTCCCCTTCCTTAAGGCTCCCGTTTTCCTTTGAGCGACAAAGCCGAGGGTCCTGTTCCCCCGGGAGTCACCCTAAGCCCCCGGCCTCCAGGAAACTTTTGGGAACTACAGGTACCGCCGAAGCCAAGCTGCGTACGCCCCCCTTCCCCGCCAGGGACACACCGGGCGCTCCCCGGTCACCACCGGGTGCTGCCGCCGCCCCGGCTGGCTGTGCCTGGTGGGCACCGCGCTGGGCACCGCGCTGCTCCGCGCCTCCCCTCCCGCCCGCCGGGCACGCACCGCGCGGCTGGGCTGTGCTGCAGTGCCCGGCCTGGCCCGGCCTCTCTCACCGTCCTCCAGAGCCGCTGCCTCTTGGTGCTGACGGAGGTGGCGGTGACGATGAGGTGGGAGACGGACACCACCAGTCCGAAGACGATAGCCAGCAGGGTCCGGACGGGTAGCAGGGAGTAAGAGACGAAGGTGACCAGCATGAGCTGCCACATGCCCTGCTCGGGGGCGCTGGGGGGCTCTATGCCATAGGCGCCAAGTGAGAAGGGGCAGCAGAGGAAGGAGAAGGTGAAGCTGAAGAGCAAGGTGAGCTTTACGATCTGCTGCAGCTGGGTGACCTGCAGGTACTTGACATTGGTGACGATGAAGAGGGACAGGAAGATGATGCAGTGCACCGGGTGCGAGCCTTTGGAGATGGTCAGGCTGGGTCCAGAGAGCAGCTCCACAAGGGCCAGGCTGGCGGTGAGCACAATGAGGACGGCCAGCGCCTTGAGGGTAGACGTCTGCTCCAGCTTCAGGTTATAGCTCTGGAAGAGAGCCTCCAGCTCCTTGCAGTCGAACTCGTCCTCGCAGGCGATGGCATCCAGCAGCAGCAAGGGAGGGGGGTCCCCCAGCCCGGCTCCCGCTCCCGCCGCCGCGGCAGCAGGAGGGGAGCAGCAGCAGTGGCAGCACTTCTTCCTCTTGGTCTTGACTTTCTGAAACGGTATTTCCTCCATATCAGTGCCATTCATAAACACCCGTGAAAAATATTCCTCCTGGCGTCTCCGGCTGCCGATCCTCCGCCTCGCTGCTCATAAAAGAGAGGGGGGCCGCGAGCAGGAGCCGCGGCCGCACACCCGCCGGCGGCCCTCGCCGCCGCAGCTCCGCGGACGCGGGCACCGGGCACCGGGCACAGCCCGCCTGCCTGCCGCCGTCCGCAACCGGCGGCGCCTGCAAACGCCCCCCTCCGCTGCCGCCGAGAAGCCGAGGGTGGCTGGGACGGCGGGAGGAGAGCCTTACTCGTGTCAATATGACAACCTTCCTGCCTGCTGTCTCTCTCTCTCTCTCTCCCCCTCCACCCTCCTCTTCCTCCACCTCCTCCTTCCTCCCCTGGTGTTCCAGGGATGTTAATCTCCTAATGACACAAAAATACCATCCAAAGGTTTGAAATCAAGCGGGGGGAGGGGTAGCAAAGGGGTGGGGGGTGGAAGGGCAGAAGGTGCGTGGAATAATCAACAGGCGGGTCTCCCTTTAGATGCAGCTACGTGGAGGAGCAAGAGCTGCGGAGAGTGGGTGCTAAACGGGCTCCCGGGGGTGGGCAACACTAAAAAAAAAAATAAAATAATAATAATAATAAGATTGGCGGATTAAAAATGAAACCCAGCCAGGAGACCGGGCTAAACGCTGGAAAAGTGGGGCAGCGGTGCCGGAGAGAAAGCAGAAGGCAGGAGGGAAAGGCAGGGCGATCCCCTTCGCACGTCCGAGAGCATCGCACCGGAGCTGGGGAGCGAGAGGCGCTTGCGCGCCGCTCGCCTGTGAAACCGGGCACGGCCCCCGCCAGGCATCCGCGGCAGGGGAGCTGCGGGGGGACCGCCCGCGCCCTGCACAGCGCCGAGCACCCCCGCCCGCGGGGCGCCGAGGGTAAGCCTTGAAGCTGCTGCTTGCTGTCTGACGGCCTCGTGTTTTCCTCCCACCTTCACATCTACTGAAATACGTGCAAAAATAGAAATATGCACGAATATATATAAATATATTAGATATAAATATATAAATATATTGGATATCAATATATAAATATATTAGATACAAAGATGGGTGAGTCCTTCTTCCTGTGGGAAATGAATACTTATCTGCCTGAATAAACATGCTGATTTTATGATTTTTGCCTCCTTGACTCTGAAATACTTGGAAAAGTGCAGTGAATAAGAAAATTTTCAAGAAAGCACATTTCTGTGAGCACTTTTGCCTCTCTGGAAGTACAAATCAGTGAGTGGTTGTGGAGGGCTACTCTTGTGACAGGAGTTAATTACCATCCTGCACAGAATTGCGCTCTGTGCTTCATCAAGAGCTTGAGTTGGGAATCTATGTTGTTTTAAAAAGAGCCTTCAGTGCTGCCTATATCACCACTACCATATACCACTATTAACAAATTGCCAGGAAATAATACCATTGCATCTAATTTGGGGATCTAGAGGCTCTCTCCATGGTCATCAAAGACTGGAGAAAGGATTCCAATGTTTGTGTTGGCTTTGGATTAAGTATTTCTAAGAAACGGGGTAAGGAAAACATCAAAATTGAAGATTTATATAGATGATTAACATGTGGCTTTTCAAAGGTACTGTAGGAATACTTTCTAGAACCAAAGCAGAATCCTACCATCACAGATACGTTGAAGTTCTAATTGCTGGCTTTGTGTCAGTGGTGTCATATTCTGCTTCCTGATTTAAGCCAAAGAGCCTTAAGATCAACAGCAGAGAGGTTCTTTAAGATTTGTTACAGCTATGAAGGTTGATGATATTTTATTTCTGTAAAGTAACATTAAATAATATCTCTGATACATGAGATAAATTAATAAAGTTTTTACACTATTTTAGTATTTTGTGCTAGTCTGAGCCTTCTAGACTCAGTGTGCAGTTGTTCTTTTGAAACTGTATAGACCTCACTAGGCAAAGGGAAAGCAACATTGCTGGAGTTCATGTGATACAGATTCAAAATATTTCACATTTAGGGCAGTGACTGTCATTTTGTGTTCATGCAACACTGCTCAAGATAGTTTCACACTGTGAATTATTCCGTTAAACTCTGCAGAAAAAAAAAATAATAATAAAAATAATAATAATAATAATCACTAGTATTTATATTTCTGTAACTCACTTCAAGAAGAAAGTAAAGGGACCAAGTTTGCTGGCCTAAGTGTTGGAGACAGGAAGAGATGTTTAACTGAAATGAAATGTAAAAAATACAGCTTCCTTTGTTTTGCAATGTTTCCAGTGAGTTTGGAAAGTTAAAGTTACTAAAGTTACTAAAAAATATAAAAGTTACTAAAATATATTTCTTTGTTTATTTTGATGCATAAATTCACTTCAGTCACACATGTATTATTAGGCAGATACTGTTATCTTTTCACCTGTCCTCTAATTCCTTCTGAATTCATGTATCCCAAGGGATAAATCGTATTTTACATCTTACACTGCACTAGAGGTGGCACCTAGCTGCCCATCCCTAGGAACTGAAAGAGTTGCCATGCTTTCTTCTGGTTCTCAATTTGCTGTTGGGAAAACAGAAAAAAGGAGTATGTGATTTAGATTATTTTCATGCTTATTACAACCTCAGATTGGGTTAGTTAGCACATACATCCAAAAGAAGGCTCATATGTATGAGATATACATATCTCCACTCTTATTAGGTCAAGGGGAAGCAGTGAACTGTTGAAGATTTGTCTACCTTAGATATTGCAGGAATATGGAAATGTCACACAGTGATTAAAGTCTTTCATCCTTTATACAATGTTTCACATCACATGGCAAATACTTCACCTTACCCTGCATAGTGAAGAATCCATTTTTTACCACCTGATGGCACAAATATAAAGATGGAACCCTGGAACCCGTGTCTGAAACAAGAAAATAATTACAGCAAATAACCACCTCTAAAACTGCTGGAATGCACTTGACACAGTGCTACGTTTTCCAACTAAATTTACCTTCTGCAGATAGCAGTAGCCTGGTTCAGGTTTTGTGAACTATGAGCAACACGTTGTGGGCTATACTGCACTTCTATCTCATTTCTAAGGAAGATATGTGGTTGGTTTTGATATATAATGCCCTCAAACTTTTGGATATTGGCCAGATCCAAGCCAGCTCTTCCTGTTGAACATCCTTGTATTTGTAACCAAGGACCACAATGGAAATAAATGTAGTATTGACAGGAGAGGGTGATTAAAGCCCAGATTTATCACCTCTTGCATTGCAAAACCTATTTGTTCAGTTTTTTCCTGAGAAGCAAGATGACTTGGTTATCTGATTCAATGGAAGTAGAAATCTTTTCTTCATGGAGAGTTGGGCAGTGTATGGATTTAGGTCAGACTGAGCAGAAGTCTTTATGTTTTGCTGGACCTTAGGAGCAGTCTTGAATTAAAGTGCTGCTCAGAATTTCAGAATGTCTATCTTTATGTATTTTGTGCATATAGCTTATCCATTTAATAATGATTTATTTTTCACTGTCTATTCTGTTTTACTTTATTAGACCCTGTACTTTTTTTTTTTTTTTTTTTTTTTTTCTTACATCCCACAGTTTCAGGCAGTCACTGCTTGATGCATTGGCTGGAGATCATCTTTGGAAGCAATATTTTTTATAGAACTAGAGTTTTTCAGATTCATGGCAAGTTTAGAATTAAGAAGGTCAATGTTTAGCATCATTAGAATTTTTGTCTTGGGTTAATTTTTGTCTGAGTAAGGATTGCAAAGATCTTTATCTTTTATCCATGGTTAGTGCTGCCTACTTGTAACAGAATGGCATGATCTATCATCTAAGACAGGGATAGATAGATTTTTTTTATTTATTTATTTTTTTTTCCTTCCCATCCCCTCTGACAGTAAAAGTAGGGACTCTGCATAAAGCTATAAAGAAATTTCTGCAGACTCATTCTAGCGGGCACAGCTTATTAATGCCACCACAAAAACAGAGATATGTGCCTAGCAAGAAAAAAGCAGTGATATGGGCAGGACAGAAGAGGTCCTGCAGAAAATGGTAGGAATGGCCAGGCTTAGATGTAGAGATTCAACTTTTTTTTTTTTTTTTTTCCTCTCATGGATCTTTGAAATATATTCATTGTTCTTTCTAGATTTTGTGGAATGCTTGGGAAAAAAAAAAAAAAAAGGTGAAAGTTTGTTTTTCCAAATAATTAAGAGACTTTTTTTTTTGGAATCAGCATCCCAACTCTCATTCCTAATTCAAGAAATATAAACTAGATTTCCATACCGCTACTGAAATATTGTTTGAATGGGTTTCATGAGCATCATAATATCTATTCATATTTTTTTTTATGACTTTAAAGTTTGATTTCCATTTTATGCATTCTGATGGAAAACAAATGAACCAGATATTTCTGATACATACCACTTCTACACATACACACAACTTGAGCTACAAGTTTAAATTTATCTCAATAGTGTTTCTACTATAGAGTTGAAATATACTTTCCTCCTGTGACAATAAGTGAAAAACTTAAAACACCTACAAGTTTTGCATTTAGGAAACAGTGCTCGACTCCAACAGCATACTCCAAATAAATTATTGTTTTAAGTGTTTCATTCTGTGCTTCTTTACAAAATAATCCATTTTAATAGACAATTACATTCAAGGATAAATTTAGGGTATAACACTAATCACTCAAGGACAAACTTTTATCTTAACTTCTGCCCAGGTCTAAAATCAGCACCTTTGTTCACTCGATTTCCTTTGGACCAACCAAGGTTTTTGCACTATACTATTTTATTCACAATTTTATCTGAAATCTAGTTAATTGTGTAGTCTATTGGAAACAAAAATTGATAAATAAATAAAATCAGATGAGAAGAGAATTACACTAAGGGCTTGACCTCAAGTCATTTGTCAGACAAGACTGCTAGTGAAATAATAAGGAGATTTAGCTGGAAATAATAGGGCTAAAGTGGCTAATTTAACAGCAGAAAATGGGGATGAGTTTTCTCCAGTCCTCTGCTGAGCAAAGAGTACAGGCATTAAGACCATTTGAGTCCTTTACCTCTCTCTTCTATTCTAAGCCTTCCAGGATAGCATGAGACTTCTGTGACCTACTGAACTTCTATATTAATACTAATAATTCTTTCCAGTGAGCAGGCAACATGCTTTTCAGCCAGCATGGATTTATGGCAGGTCAGCTGGATCTTTCCAGCTTGTGACAACTCATTCATTTCTTCTGTCTGTACTGCATCAACTTTGATTTATCTATTCTTCATCTAAAATTAGAGCTACCCAAAGACTAGTATATAGGAAAAAAATCAGGAAAGAGGGTTGGTGCATTTTTATGAGGAATTCATTGACTGTTTCTTTCATGGTATCTCATAAGCCACAGTTCTTATGAGCTTCTCCAAATACCACACTCCATCTGGCCATGCTTCTGTCTTGCTACTCCTCACTGCATCCTCCCTGTTACCTCAGGGAAATTTCGGGAGTTTTACTTCATGAGCATCTGGATGGCAACAGCATGGAAATAACATAGGAAAGGTTTCAGGGCTTCTTCAAAACAGTTGTTGCATACTTTGCTGAGATGTATACAACAGTGATATATATTGATTAAAAATGCTAAGAGCAAAATGAGAAATCATAAAGCACCTTGCAAGATCTACACAGCACACACCACTTCCTTTCATCATTTCATTTCATATGTGTAAGTTAGACCTTAGTCTTTTTCGGTGGAGAACAGAAAGGGTATGATGAAGATACTCTCAGTTGGCTACGTATATTCTGGTACACCTCTGTGGTCCAATACAACTCTATGAAGAGGTGCCAGATAAACTACTGAAAACCATGCAGCTGCCCGTTACTTTGTCTTGTGTTTGTGTCAGAGCTTACCAGCTAAAGCTTCATACTATATTAATGCAGTTGTGCAGTAACCAGGTCTGAAGACAGCTTATTCAGGGTTGTATTGGGATCTTTGAACTGCAGTCTGGAAACTAGAAATATCACACTATCCTGCAACAGCTGGTGACTTCTTCCCTACTTTCCTTTCAGTAAGGCAGATCTTTCAACACACTGTTATCTTCAGAACCTGATTTTCATCCAAGACCAGGACGCAGAAGAGAGGAGAGGATAACTCAACCCTCCTCACCTAATGACTTAGTACTTGTCCATGCAATAGAACAATGAAGATTTTCCTAACTAGGTAGCAGAACTGGTAACAGTTTCTATCATGGAGGTAATCTAGTCAATCAATACATCTTTAAAAATCCCTGGGAGGTGAAATCATACTCATACAAATTAATTCCACCCAGAAGAAAATATTTTTAATTCTCCTTGTTTTCATGTTAGGCATTCCGTTCTCTTTTAGTTCTGCAAATGGCTAACATCAGGATTCTGGCAGTGTGTGACAATATTACATGTCTCTGATTCTGTTCCATAAAATCAAGGGAAGTTGTGATACTCACTGCAGCTGTAAGTGTGTAAGGACAAGCATTTTTCTTGGTGCAACCCTTTGAATTTTTAAAAGGAAAAGACAAGATGTAAGCAAAAAAAAAGACAAGAATTGTAGTTAAATTCTGCAGTTCATTGCTAACTCTATTTTCATCCATCTCTTTCTATTAAAAAAAAAAAAAAAAAAGTAATTAATATTTACCAGGTTTAGTCTCCTCCCATTTTACTCATTTCTAAGGTATATTCTATATGTATTATTGGGTAAGTTACACTAAAGTATGGTATTATTATTTATGAACTGGTAGTTTAGCAAACTGATTTTTTTTTTTCTTTTTAATTCTTCATTTTTTAAATGAATGTTATTGGTTGCTTAATGGTTTTATTATTTTATTTTTTAAACTGTGTATGTTCTCGTTATGTCAAGTTTTCACCCTTGGTGTTATAAACAGCATTCTCTGCTATGACTTTCCATCACAGTGCACTTATTAGCAGTTCTGTAAATAGCTCCTCCAGGTAACAGACCTGGGGGCTTCTTTCTGGACTTCTGATTTGGGCAGAACTCCATACCGGTTTCATTTAGTGTTTTTTTCTTGAGTAAGGACTATAAAAATCTGCATATTTTCATTTGCAATGCTTTATGTCAAAGAGGGAAAAGTACACTGACAGTGTGAATTTAACAACAACAAAAGTAAAATAATTGTAGTCAGTTCACACTGGAGGGGAAAAATGCTTTTTTTTTTTTTTTTTTTTTTTTTCCTACTAATTTTAGTTGGTTTCGTTGATATCTACAAAACTGTTAATACTTTCAAAACATAGCATGCTACAGACAAACGGTATGTTCCCTACTAATTACTACTTGTATTTCATCATTGAACTGTAAACAAAAACAGTCAAACAGTCTTAGTCTTTTTTTTTTTTTTTCAATAAACCCAAGAAAAAAATCCCCAGATATAGTAGGACATTTAAATAAAAATCCTAGTAATGCTTTTCAAATAGAAAGATAATCTTGTTAAAGAAGACTAAGTCAGAGGAGACACTTACTAGAGATTCAACTCCTCCAACATCCCCTCTCAAACTGCAGAGCATCCAGAAATAGGATGTTTCAGATATTAGACTGTGTTCCACTTGATCACTACTGAGGCCCAAGCTCCATCTATTTTATATCTTATCTATGTAATGAGATTCTTCATGTAAGTCCTGCAAGTAGTAACAACTAATTAGGTCAAATTAACAGCACAGATGTTACTGGATCTATTTTGAGTTTAAACCCTCAAGATGGAGCTACGCTCCTCTTTACGGATACAAATATTGGATGTTAAAATTAAAAAGACAACTTTATGATGTGCTGTGTTTACTATTCTTTTAGTCACATTCAACATTAAGACATATTCCCAGTGGCCTTCAATGTTATATTTTTTTCTTGTCACTTGTACTCCCTTTTCATCCTAAACAATTTGCATAAACCTGCATAATGCTACTTAGCTTATGCTCTGCTGTTGCTATAAATGGATGAACTGGAAATTCGGCTTAGTAAAGCAACGTAATTCTTTTCTTGTCTCATTGTTTCTTCTTACTTACACTCTATGCATGTGTTTCTGTGCATGAAGATGTGAGAGATTGCATACTCAAAGAAACTTTAAGAAAAAAGTGTTATTGTTGTTAATAATGGTTAGTGGAAAAACAAATCTTCTGAGTTGATGCCAACGTAGTAGCCTTAAGAACAACCCCTAGTATTACAGTTTTTCCTGTAAATATATGTGTGCATTTGTGTGTTTGCACGTGCACTTTTGGAAATTTAGGGAAGGAAATAGTTTTTTTCTTTTTTTTATTTCTTTTATTTTCTTTTTTTTTTTTTAAAAAAAAAAAGAGGGAAATATTTTGCTTTATGTGACAGAAGTTGAGAGCTATGCAGTCAGGTGGTAATATTACACCTCATATCTTTCATTCACAATCTTCCTTTTTTTTTTTTTTTTTAAAATGTATGTGTTTGTGTTTTCATTTGCTTACTCAAAA
The DNA here is from genome assembly GCF_011077185.1 of Oxyura jamaicensis. Classification (NCBI taxonomy): domain Eukaryota; kingdom Metazoa; phylum Chordata; class Aves; order Anseriformes; family Anatidae; genus Oxyura; species Oxyura jamaicensis. The sequence goes on from NC_048894.1 coordinate 54,713,405, forward strand.
ACCCGTTTGCTTTTTAGTCAAGTTTACATTTGAAAATTAGGTTGTTTCCTTAGAAATTACAATTACAGGTGAAATTGAAAATCAATTTTAAAAAATATCTAAAAATATAATATTTTTAAAATATCTAAAAAAAATCTAAATCTAAAAATAGATTTTTTTTCTCACAAATTTTGTTTTCAAAAATCAGAAATACAGTAGGTTAAATATAAGTCCACATGCCTAAAACATAATTGTATATTTGGAACAGCTATTTTTATAACACCTTAGCAGTTAATCCTTGAGAATGCTTCCTCTCCTCAGCACTGATACCACTTCGTGGCACAGAGAGACATTACTCTAAGGAGAGCTTACTGTTGTTTTTAACTCCAGACTTAGTATATACAAGCCTGACTACATCTATTATAGATTAGGTCTTATCCATTAGTCTGAAATATATCTCACTTCTTTAAATAAGGTTAAGTGCTATTTTTCTTCCCCTAATCCTGTTTAGGCTGACAGCTGCAGTAGTCTGGGAAGTTTAAATATTCCAGTTAAGTGGGAGAAAGGTCACTGCAAGATTGTTGCAAAGGTACCAGGTGATGCTAGAAGATGAATGCTTTTTCCTAAAGGACTGCCTAAAGGATGTCCAAAAGATGTTAGGGAAAGAAAGGCAATAGTAACATTTAAATAAAAAATCTGTAGGAATATTCAACAACCATCACAGTGATGCCACCTGTGTCCATTTTTGTAAGTCGGTTGTGTATCTTTGTCCAGCACTGAGATACTCTTTTGGCCCCACACCAAACACCAAAATCCAGGGGACCTTCTACACCCTTTAGCCCCACATATTGCAACAACGAATCTTGTCTCAAAAAGGTCAACTCTGATCATTGCACTGCTGAAAAAAAAGGGGCCCTGATTTCAGTACAAACTTTCTACAGCGCTGAGTTCAGAGAGAAGGGAAGTTGACTGAATATTGTCTGATAGCTCTACTGGGCTTTTATGTCTGGCTTGTAACTTTTGGACCTTCACATCTAGATATGCATGTGACTGATGTTCCTCCTGAGAGAGATTCTCAACAGCACATAGTGTCAGCAAAGTGCTTCCTGAGATCAGTGTGTGCAATGTGTTTATACTTGCACACCAAGCTACTGAATACATAAAAACAAATGGCCTCCTGACTAAGCACCCAAAATACTCAGCTGTAGGCAGCCATTATTATTTTCCTTCCTCAGTATCCAGAGCGGACTTTCTTTGAGGACTCTGTAGGAAGAGGTGGCAGCAATAATCCAAAAAATGAGATCTCTTTCTTAGGATGCAGGAAGCTCAAACACCATCTATCTGAATGGAAAAGGGCTGTAAACTACTCTAGTGCAACCCCATTTCGTGTGGCATGCTATTTTATGTGCAGGAACTGTCTCCTCCATTTTCTATGCTATGTTGCCTTTTTTGTTTTCTTTTGTTAAAAAAAATTTGGTTGTCAAAGAAAACAGGTGGGCAATACAAGATCTGCCTTAAGAAATGTGTCTACTGATTCCCAATTATGAAGTTTTAGCTGCAGTTTATAATACATTTGAGCCTGTAGGGATTAGCGATATTACATGTTTCTGATGGAGTTGCAGAACAGTTGAAGGAACAATTACTTAAGACATGCTAGCTGGGCATACAAACAACTTGGGTGACAGGGAAAAATTCCCAACTCTGTCAAAACTGGGGTAGTGCTGAGAAAACTGGTGAGAACCTCAGGTCCCTAGAAAATACAATGAAAAAAAAAAAAAAGTATGGAAATATGTTATGGTTTTGTCTGGGATATAATTAATTTCCTTTGCAGAGGCTTCTATAATGCTGTTTGAGATTTTGGATGAAAATAGTGGTGATAATACACTAATGGTTTTACTTGTTGCAGACTAGTGCTTACACAGAGTCAGAAACTTTTCTACTTGTGCTACCCTGCCAGTGAGGAAGCTGGGGACACACAAGAAGATGGGATGGTATAAAGCTAGGACAGCTGGCTCCGACTGACCAAAGACATATTTCATACTATATGGTATCATGTTCAGCAATAAAAACAGGGATAAAGAAAGAAGAGGGGAGATGTTTGGACCAATGCTGTTCATATTCCAAAGAATTCACTATACATGATAAGTCTTGCTTTACTGGAAGTAGCTGAACTGCCTGCCAATGGGAAATATCGAATAAGTTCCTTGTTTTACTTTCTTTGAGTGTGAAGCTTTTATTTTACCTGGTAAACTGTCTTTCTCAGCCCACGTGTTCTCACACGTTTACCTTTCTGATTACATCTCCCGTCCCACATGGTAAGAATGAGCAAACAGCAGTGTAGTACTTACCTGCCTGCTGGGTTAAACCACAGCAAAATGTTATCATGGCACTCCAGAATTATGCAGCTCTTGGATACAAGATTTGAGTACTGTAATTTTTGTTTAGGTTCATAGTTGGTTGCCTAGATCATTCATGGGATCTGACCTAGAGTGTGAAAATTTGTGTGCAAAAGCAGAGAAATAAAAAAGTGACTGTGCATTCCCAGGTGACCTTCACAAACTTTGAAATATTCTGTCTGGAAATGATTTCATAGTGTGATTTTCAAAAGTCATCGTGCAATATGATTTTATAGCCTTTGCAATTTGTGCAAAGTATTTTTTTTCCTCTTTTAAAATATATTGTAACTTATGGAATTCACTGATTTAAAAAAATTGTTTTCGTCTTCAATCATTTATATGATTAAATTAATAAAACAATTAAAAGAAATGAAATGTGAACAGCATGAGATACTCTTCAGTTACAGTATCTGAACGACATTTGTTTTGGTTCAGTAGAATCCTTGTTTGTGTCTCATATTACTGTGTCCTTGTGACTTCAGTGAAACCCTTCACACACCCTTTTACATACCATGTTTCTTCTCACTTATATAGTATTGCAATTACACACAGTACCCCTCTAAAAATTCAGTATTTGACATGGATCAGCTTAGCTATTGAATGGATTTTCAAGACCCATTTATCTTGAAGGGGAACTTTAAAAAAAAAAAAAAAAAAAAAAAAAAAAAAAGGAATAGTATGCGTATATTTATGGTAATGAGTACAAGCTATTATGTCTGTCATAATACAAAGCAGTTCAGCTGGTGTTATTTTCATAAATATTTAAGAGTTTGAACACCCACAATGTAAGTTAGAGGTATTCTACTACAGTCATTTAAAAAAAAAAAAAAAAAAAAAAAAAAAAAAAGATCTTCATTTAGATACACTTGGTTAAAACTGCAGTTGAGATGAGGCACTTGACTGTACTTTGCGTTAACAGGTTAAACTCAAGTTTAGAAGATAATTGGAATGAAAACCTACAATGTCTTTTATTCACTGCCTTTCTAACATAATTTTATTAGATCAGCTTAATCACTTTTAGTCCTTAAACAGTTTCCATCCCACAGTATAGTCAGGGTTTAAGTGAGAATGCATGCCATATCTCATGGCAGAGTGCAGCTAATAATTCTAATTAGCAAAGACAAAATAAGATTAAATTCAGTACCCTGCATCTAAGGGTAAGAAAAACAATGGGCATACCTGGGATACAGCATCATGGTAGAATGCTGCAGAGAGAAATGTAAAATGTGTGTAGAAACACTGGGTCAAGTAGACTGATCCAAGAAGTCTTCTTTTTCTACTTGTCCAAAAGTATTGTTCAGTATTAGAAGTCTTCCTTATTTCTTGTATTCGTAAACTTCATCTAGCTAGATTAATTGTAAAACATATTTTTTTCCTGAGACAAGAATAGAAAATCTGAGTTGTGGAGCATTTCCTTTACCTTTTTAGGTGACTCCATCTCTTGGACACCCTAATGTTGCCTTGGACAGCAACTAAAAAACCGTTTTCAAGCACAAAGAGGTAACCTGTCAATAAATGAAGCTTTTTTTTTTTTTTATTTTTTTTTTTTTTTTTCCCTGTTTTTTCCAATTGTTCTGGTGTCATTGCTGTCTCCTGCAGAGAATTAGAACAGTCTGTCAACTTTTGCTAGAGGAACACCCTTATTTATATTTGATGTGGTTGCTAAGTGGTATTGTGCTTATCCTTTGTGAATCACTGAAATGTGCATCTGTTTCTTGTAACTGGGTTTTGGGCCTAGAGGTTTATTTTAATGGCCCATTAAACTTCCACTTGGCTATTTTGTTTCTTACGCTAATTTGTGTGTTCATTTGTAGATTTTCTAAGGCAGGTGGAAGTGTATAGTCCTTTCCATGATTCAAATTAAGATGTTCTGATGGCTATCTAAAATACACATAGGACTCTGGGAATAAGCAAATAGTTCAAGGCAGTGAACATTTTGCTTTAGCATCTTCAAGTAATGAAATAAAAGAATTACAAAAAGTTGTAGCCTCTTAGAAATTAATGTGAAGTATCAAATTCAGCAATAATTAACTTTACATTGTCAATCTTGGTAAAAAAATACTTAGAATGTTATTTATTGTATAAAATGTTAGCATTAAATGATGTAATTACTGCAGTTATTACTATTTAGGAGGAATTACCTGTACTGTAATAATACTCAAAACAGTACTGTGAGCAGGTTTAAAATATAGTTGTGAGAAGTTCTGTAAAACTAAATTACACAAAAATCCCCTTACTGAAGAGTTTGTAGTCAAAAAAACAGAGTACCAAAGGAGACCATGGAAGATACAGGGGATAATAAATACAAGATTCAAAGTCAGTTTTCTGATTCTTTTTCTCACCAACAAATTAAATAAATAAATAAATCTCCAACTCAGCAATTTCTTAAAGGGTCCTTAACAAGTGAACTGAAGCAGAATATCAGCTGTGTCCTACAAAATATCCAAAGGAGGTCTGGAAATATGGTTAAGAGTCTGTAAGGCATGTATGTGGACTAGCTGAGGTCACTTGGTTTGTTCAGCCTAGAGAAGAGGAGAGACTGAAGGAGACCTCATCATGGTCTACAGCTTGCTCATGAGGGGCAGGGGAAGGGAAGGCTCTGATCTCTTCTCCCTTGCGTACAGTGATAAGACTTAAAGAGAACAGCATGAATCTGCATTGTGGGAGGTTCAGACTGAATGTTAGGAAAAGATTCTTCACTGAGAGAGATGGAGGGGCACTGGAACAGGCTTCCCAGGGAAGTGGTCACAGCACCAAGTCTGCCAGAGTTCAAAAAGCATTTGGACAATGCTTTCAGATATATGTTTTGATTTTTCGTTCAGGATCATTTATGTGGATCCCTTCCAACTTGGAATATTCTATGACTATATAATTCTATGATACCATCACTTTGCTTCCTGTACAAGCTATAATTCTGTCACATTACTTGCTAGAGAAATGCTCACTCTGTCTTGGCGAGCATGACATGCAAACTATCCATCACATAGCAAATCAAATTTATCCCCTATGAGGAAAGGCTGAGAGACCTAGATCTGTTCAGCTTTGAGAAAAGATGACTGAGAGGGGATAATATTAATGTTTATAAATACCTTAAGTGTGGGAGACAGAGGGATTTGTCCAACCTCTTTTCAGCTGTTTGTGGGAACAGGACAAGGGACAACGGCCACAAAATGGAAAACAGAAAGTTACTCACCAGCAAGTGAAAGAACTTCTTCACAGTAAGGGTGACAGAGCACTGGAACAGGCTGCCCAGAGAGGCTGGGGACTCTCCTTCTATGGAGATATTCAAGACCCATTTGGACACCTACCTGGGCAACCTGCTCTAGGGAACCTGCTTTGGCAGGGGGGGTTGGACCCAATGATCTCCTGAGGTCCCTTCCAACCCCTACAATTCTGTGATTCTCTGGTCACTGGCTTTTTTTTCCCTATTTCTTTAACCCACAAATTTAATATTATTACCAATTTATTTAACCACATATTTTCAACTAGCATGTTTTTACTTGGTCACATGGATAGCATCTTGAAAGACTACATAGATGACTACTCAACTTCTATTGTGGAGACATGTTGTCTTGACAAACTACTGTACAGACTAATGACATCACCACATGATAGTGGAAAAAGTAACGTCTGAGTTAGGAGTTGTATATAGCTTTTTTGCTCATATCACTATGTTAGGTTATGCTTCATCTCAAAATACTGTTTTTCAGCTAACTGCAAATGGTCAGTAAACATGAAGGAAGAAGTGCAGCAACTTACATAGATAGCAGTGCACTTGGTACTTAACCAGCATGATGAATTCCCAAAGTGAATATTCTAAAGTCCATGTAAGCAATCTTCAAGCTAACTGAAAGTGGTCTGATTTTATTTTTTTAAATCTCTTTATTCCTGTTCAGTTCTCAGTAAGCCTAATCTATACAGCCAGTTAAAAGTTATTTGGAATATATTCTAATATGACTATATTGCTTATCTCCTCAACATTTATTTCTAACTTTTTTTTTAATATCTAGTTAATCTGTACAATTTTGCAAGAGAAAAATCTTTCCTTGTTGACATAATTGATATGCAGTTAAAACCACTTTATTTTTTTTTATTTTATTTTTTTTTTATCTTAGAGATTAGCTCTTCCATTTAAGATTAACATTTCAGTAGCATTTGGGCTGAAGGACTGTCAGCACCAGTTCAATAACCATGGGGACAGCAATAGCTGTGCTGACACACTTATCTTGCAGGAATGCACTGAATTTGTCATCTGCAGCTGCACATAACTTCCCACCTTCGAGGTTTATATCTGTTGGTCTGCCAACTTAACACAGAATAATATACCTGAAAAAAAATAGTTCTCATTATATTGTATTGGTTTTACATGGCAAGGGCTTGGTCTGTGAGAAGAGTCCAGAAGTGTCCTCATTTTAGATGAGAGCCAGCTCCAGCTGTCTCCAAAAGGGACCTACTGCTGGCCAGAGTTGAGCCAGTGAGCAACGGTAGTTAGGTCTCTAGGACAGCAGATTTAAGAAAGGAAAAAAAGCTGTGCAACAGCAGATGACAGATAGAGGAGTGAGGAAACAATCCCGCAGACACCAAACTCAGTGCAGAAGGAGGGCAGGAGGTACTCCAGGCACCACAAGAGAGAACTGCAAGGTCCTCATCCTTTGCACAACAGGCAACATCATCAACAAGCTACAAAACAAAAACAAACAAACAAAAAAACAACTTTTCTCAATGTCAAGTTTTATAGTACTAACAAACCATAAATCAACACAGTTTAAAATACAGGTGGACAACAATCCTGAATATTTAAGCATAGTACATGCAGAATTTATATAAAATTTGAACTTTAATGAAGCTGTAAATAAATCGAGCCCTGGGAAGAACATGACCTTTAGAAATCTGTTAAGTGGTTTGATTCAGTGATTTCAGTATAACGGCTTTGGATCAGAAACTTTCAGGCTGATACCTTCTCACATTAATCTGGAACAGAAGGAAGCTTGATAAGAAGATAACCAAAAGATTTCAACATTTCAGAGTGTACATGTGCAGTCTAAGAAGTTTTGGAAGATACAAAAAGCACAATTAACAATTGGAAATCACTGGAAAAAAACACTCTCAGTTGGGAGAATAATTGATTTGAAAGTGAAGGAGGAAAAAACTACTGCAGAAAACACAGCAATTTTAAACAAAAATAAAAGAAAAATGGGTGTTGAATTTCTCAAAAATTTATGAAGTCATTTAACAAGAATCAAAGATAGGCAACTGCTGACTTTCAGTCTATAAATTTATTTAACTGGAGTTTTCATTTGTTCTTACATTGGAAATGGAAAGTTTTGCCCCCCACCTATAATTAGGAGTTCCTTAGCATGTGCCAGAGGAAATACCCACAATAAACAAACATATGAGATATAATTGTGAGAGATATTTCTAAAGACAAAAAAAAAAAAAAAGAAAGAAAAAAAAAAAGAGAGAGAGAGAGAAAGGAGCCTTACTATATTAGAAAAAAAAAAAAAAAAAAAAAAAAAAAAGATTGTATAGACTGGCTGGAGGACATTATTTGTACCATGTGTTAGTGTTCTATAAACAACAGAATGTTTGCACTTCTTGATCACAGATGCAACATTTCATCATGTTCTTTACTTTATCCCAGCAGGGCAAATACTCTGGCTTTTGGAACTGTTTGTATATATGCATAGAACCAAACTTGTTCAAAAAGCCCCATCACTGAGAGTCTTTTCATGACCTTTATTTATTTATTTTAAACTAAAATACACTTTAGCTATACTAAGAGCAACATTGAGGCATGACTGCGGAACCCTAGACAGTGGTATTCAAAGCAACAGGGAGAAAAAGGTCTCTTTTGTGCCAAATTCCTTCACATGCCATTTGCATTTCCTGCAAAGATATAAGTAAAAACTTACTTTTAAAACTCTGCTTGTTGCCACAGCAAATACCTTGGGTTTTCTCTTGACAACTTCAGGAAAAAAATAAATAAATAAATAAATAAATAATAATAAAAAAATCTAGTCTTTTAGTTGCTATATTGCCTTCACACTAACTTCATTTCTGATGCAGCAGGGTAACTTGATCGTAATCAAGGCGCTGAGTTGTTATGGCTGACTGAATTGCCTTTCCTGTTCACTCAGAATCCTCATATCAGGGTCTTCTTCTTTAACTTAGAAACTTCCACCAAACTTTTCTCACCAGCTCAAGAAAAAGACAGGCAGCTTGCTTTGGACTAAAGGTTCACTTGTAGACTGAAGCAAAAAAATAAAAATAAAAATCACTTTCAAAGGCTACTTGAAATGCCCAATCATCATTTGCTAACAGTTGATGTATATTGGTGCTTTGTCTTCCTTCTTCCTACAGTATGCCATGTGAATTGTAGGTGTGAAGGCAGCACTGTCATAGAAATAGGGGTAACCAGTTGATATCTCACAGTCATGAAGGTATGCATCATTCTTTTAAAAATTACTAGGTTTGGACTTCAAAGGAGTAGGAAACATTGAAATTACAGTGGTAGTAAATACAGAAAACAAACAGGAAAGTTCTGAGTAAATATTCAGAAAGATTTGGTCATATTTGCTAAAAGAAGTTAACCAATTAATGATAATAATTTTAAGTTTTCCAAATACTAAAGTACAACCAGAAACTTTATTATTTAAGGCAACTGCCTTAAAAGGCATTTTTTTTCAAAAAGACATTTGTTTTCCAAAAAAAAAAAAAAAAAAAAAAAAGATGTTATATATATATATATATATAAAGAGTTATAAATCATAATTGAGTGCACTGAGTTTTCATTGAATTGGAGATAGTGGAGACTGGGTGGGCCCCCAAGCATATCTATTTACTTTCCTTTGCAAAATGTGTTGCCACAAAGTAATATAAAAAAAGATAAAAATCAGTAACGTGCTGTTTGTGTTATAGCTAGTAAAACAGTTCTCCAAAGCCTAATGGAAGCAGGCAGGGTCTGTAAGTCTTGTCACATATAATGAAAAGCAAGAACATAAAGAATGTGTGCAATAGGTTACAGCAGGCTTAGGTCATACACACTTTAGGATGTTTAGTTAGGATACTGGGTTTTTTTGAACTAAAGGGAAAGATATTTCAGTTGATCTACCTTTCTTTTTTTCCATATCTGTGATGTTTGAGTGAAGTACCAAAGGTAAAATTGATTCAGAACATGGCCTAGAATGACTAAGCAAGCAAGGGTGAGGTTTACCATACAAACTTAACACTGAATAATATTTTCTAGCAAGGTTTAATTTCATTGCAGTTGATTGCAACATGGCTGAAGAAGGAGATTTATAGAACATGTTTTCAAACACTGAAGAAAGAGAAGGGCATACAGGAAACTTTAAAAAGTGCAGCAGTTTTTAGAAACACTATTAATACTACTTCTTTGCACTTTATACTTATGATTGAATAATTTCTTATCCATATAATTGCCATGATTTTGCACTTGGACATTATTCCTTAGAAACTCCCCTTAAGAAGAAGGGGACAAACTGGGAAGAAAATAATAATAATAATAATAATAATAATAATAAAATAAATCTTACAAGAATATAGTGTTTTGAAAAGTAAACCAATCCTTTCCTAATATAATAAACTAAGACATTGTGAGGTGGAGTGACATTCCCCCTAGAATCTGGTAAATGTTGGAAAACCTGTGCAAGTAACCTTGCAATACTATCCCTCAAGTCACCTGACAGAAAGAAAGTCTTTCTTTAATCTATATAGAGGAAATAATTAGCTTAAATTTAAGTTTTGGATATAGGGACAGGAATATTTAATTTAATCTTTGATTCCACAGGAAGTGGCTGGCTACTGCATAAACTTTCATTCTATTCCTGCAACATAAAAACATAATTTCATACTGCTGCAACAGACTGTAACCCCCGCATCCCAGCTTTCATCTAGTTCAATCTCACTTTCATAGTTTACAAAATCCCATCCTATTTCTATTAATTCATATGCACCCATACCTTTGCCAGAAGCAGTGATCTTGAAACTATGTTTATATTTGATACCTAAAATATTTTGAAACTTAAAATAATTATCACTATATTTGAGATATGATTTATATGATTTATGCTACCTTTACTCCTTTTACTCTCTGCTTTCACAAATGTACTATGAGCTCTCCAGCAAAAGGCAGAAAAAAATTAAGTCTATTAATCTTTGGACACTTATTTGACTGTTACATAAAGACAACTCTTAAAAAGCACTCATTGATATTTACTACCAGCAGTAAGGAGGTGGTTCTTTTTTTGTTTGTTTTATTATTTTTTGTGTGTATAGATAAACATAACTCCATGAAAACTATCAACAGGTATGTGTCCATGTCTATTATTTTGGTTCATCTCCAAGATTTCAGACAATAAAACAGTCTGCCTTCAGAACAGCATCTTTTTTCCTTCAGCAAAAAAAATTCATTGTCTTTTTTTTTTTTTTTTCCCTGTAACTGGATGCATTGTATAATTATGAGCTGACATATTGATTGAATTATTCTATGTGAATTTATCAAAATATAAAAGACTGACAGCTTTCATCTCCATGTCTGTTGGCAAAGACAACAAAAAAGCTTATATTCTCCTCTAAAAGTCTTCTCCCCCTCTACTTAATCTTTTAATCTTTTTCTCCCCCTCTACTTAGTCTTTTAAGATCAACATCATTCAGCAAACCATTTTTTCTTCCATCTCACTTTCCTTCCTCCCCTACACACAACCTCCTTCCTGGCTGGTGAAGGAAGAATGAAGTTGTTCCTTTGGTGGTGCTCTGAAGGTCTGCCTCTTCAGGCGTGTTCTGTTCTTCTTGCTGAAGTTCAGCAGACTTCTGCCATCTGCCAAGATTACCACAATTCTGTACTCAGAATCTCTTCCTTAGAAACGTCCCATAAGAAGGTAAAGCCAAACCAGAAAACAAACAAACGAACAAACAACAACAAAAACAAACACTTAACTGGCTAATATATTAGCACATTGCAAAATTGACAAATGAGATGTCATTTAACCTGAAACTGAAATGTGCTAAACCTGAACCTGTTTGAGAAAGAAGGAATATTATAATCAGCAGTAAGATTTGCTATTGGAAGAAAATCAGCAGACTAACTTGCCCATAGTACTGAAAGTAAATTTCCAAGCTGCAGTTCCTGGGGTTATAGAACATACGCTAAAAATTATATAGCAATGACCTTTTTAACTTACTAAGATGTATACACAATTCATACATTTGCACTGGCTGGCACATATCCACATGGAAAAAATCTGGCACAGTCTCTCCTTTATAGTTGCTAAAGTGAGTCAATAAAAGTGAAATACGTTCCAAAAGTTATGAACCTTACAATAGTTTATCTTGTCTGAAATCAAGCAAATGGATCTTTAAAATGAGTAAATGATATCAAGGAAGAGCCAATTTATTACAATATAGATTTGAATGTCAAAAGTGCTGTCCTCATTTCTCTTTGTTTTCATTCATAAAAACTGCAACTTTTGCATCTTACAAATGTGCCAATTTTGCCCAGCCTATTTCATTGGAGCAAGGATGCACATCTTCTTCTGTTTCTGGAATATTTAACTCAAACTGAAGCAACAACAGATAGCTTTGCTCAAGATTTCAATTAACAGCCTGCTGACATAGCTACAGGTGTTGATGGTGGCCCTAATGACATGGAGCTACACCACTTCACATGGTGATGTGAAGTTGACGGTCAGGTTGGGAGAGACCAGTAAAATGTAAGTGACCTTTAAAAGGGATGATCAGAAAATCACAAGGTCACTTAAAAATGTTCTCTTCTGGAAATTGATGGCCGCCTTCAACAGCAAATTCCTAGTGGCTCCTCCCGGGCCCCCCCCCCCCCCTTTTTTTTTCAGTCTGATAAAAGCTGTAGTGTAATTCATTTCCTAACCCTCCAGGTCATTCCTCTGGGAGCTCCTATGACTTTAGGAGGCAGTGTGCTTGCCATTTCAGGAGAGAGAGAAAGAGAGAGAGGGAGAGAGCAGCGCAAGTTGTGCTGTTGATTTTCTCTACATCCTTATGTTTTTGTTTGTTTGTTTGTTTTTGGTATTTTTCACTTAAAGATAGCTTTAACAATAAAGAAAACTACCAGGAAAGGTTTTGATCTAGTTTCATGGTGAAGATAACATATCATCCTCATTTCTTCAGAAACATAACATATAAGATAACAGTCTATCACACATAAAATATGGACAAGTGTGCCTGAACTGCAAGGTTCACAGTATGAAGAATGTGTTCTCTTTTGACAAAAGCCAACAGGACAGTAATGTTCCCCTGCACAAAATCAGTGACAAGAGATATATGAGATGGGATAGGGGATCTCAGTCTTGCTCATAGTACCTTTAGAGAGTTAGAAAAAAATGATAAAAAGTCAGGGAAGCACTTTACTTAAAGGTTAAAATATCAATGATGAAAGAAATAGTTACCCAAAACAATGGAATAAATAATACATATATATATATATATATTTTTTTTTTAAAAAAAAAAAAGGATGATTCATTTCGAAAGTGGGGTTAGGATGGACTGTCAAAACACTGAGAGAAAGCCTTGCTGTTCTTTGGGAAAGAGAGGAAAAGAAGTTGAAAGGAATGTCTGAGGAAGTTTAGCTCTGAGGTTTCCTTTTAGGGATGTGCTTTTAAGAAGTATGAGATGTTTTGCATGACGCCATATATAAACCACACAGAAATTGCAGACATTGTCTAGAACAAAATCTCAGACAACTTCTGTGGTAACTGTCTAGATAAAACCTTTTGCAGAAGGGTCACTTACTGGCAACATTTACTGCCGCACAATTTCCCCTGTAATTAAAGACAGACTCTCTATTGTGCCTCAGCTGATTTCCCAGTTTTCAGATTCTTTGTATGACTCTCAATGTTTGGATAAACTATGTGGCATTTTTCTCTCAGTTTGGAATTATACTTGACGCAGTCCAACATGCAGAATAATCTAGCAAAGCTCAGTTCTTCAATGTCCCACCTATTTCCCCAGGATACAGGTCTTGCATCCTTGTATTCAGCATATGCTTCAGTAGCAGGGAAAAAAACAAACAAACTAACAACAACAACAACAAACAGTCAGGTTTATTGACATTACTAATCTATTGTGACAGCACAAGCCAAGAAGACATTGATGGTACTTATCCACTCAAAAACACTCAGAAAAGCGGTTATGGAAAGAATAGAGGAAGAAAATGTAAGAAGGGAAATTCTATATAGCAAAGTATTAAGTATTTATCTTCCTTTTTACACAACATAGTTTAATAAAGTTGACATATCACTAAAATGTGTTTTATTTTGAATATTAAATACCTTTCTCTCAACCTGCAGTGGGGAAAACAAGGTTCATTATACACAAAGCATTTTTCCAGTAACAGGCATAATGCATTCCAACATGTGTGGTTGGTGTAGGAATGACTGTCATTAGTGACAATCATGAAAGAACCAGCTGGGACAATGACTGCAGTATTATATTAACTTCTTATTAGCAGCTGTACTTTACAGATTGGATACACACAGGTTCTTCTGAGCACTACTTCCCACTAATAAAATATATCTAGGACCCATCTGCTTAAAAAACACACAGTATGGAGAGATCCAGAAGACAGTGGACTAAATGCTGTCTTCTCCCTGATTCATCCACTTTAAAGCTGAAATAGCACAAAATAGAGAGAAAGTTGGCTTTGCTGACTTCATTAGATAACAAAAAGAGAATTCTCTAAGCAGCAGGACCAAACCATATTCTTCCTCTTACTTTGTGTCATAGAGCATGAAGAGTTTAGCAGGGTAAGAGAGCACAGACTTTGAATCCTAGATATTTCTGGCTGCCAGCATGAGTTTGAACTGATAATCCCATGTAAATTAGAGCCCTATGTTTCTTTCAAGTTATGCAGAAAACATATAATTCAAACCAGAATACAGGAACCTCAAGGAGGACAGATATGTTATCCCTATACAAAACTTCACCGAGCTTTTACCACATGAAAAAGCATGTCACAGATATTCTTTTTGGCAGCATGATGTGTAATGATGTCACAGACATGAAAAGAAGATTGGTAAAGGATAAATGTACACATATATTTTATATTTATATGTGTATCAAAACTTGTGTTTGTTTCACAGGGTCTTGAAGTACAATTTCAGTGACAGAATTAGTCTTTAAAAGGTTTCTTTTCAGAAAGTTTTACACATTTTCAGTAATAGACCACAGCCTAACACCTTTTCATTTTATCTGGGCAAAGTAGATAATGCAATCCTCTGGAAGAGCTATAACAGTGTAAAGATGAATATCCCAAGACGTTCTGTAACACAGTGATCAATAGAATGGCCCTAAGACCAAAGGTGACAAAACCAAAAATCTCCTGTCTTCTTGAAGTCAATGTGCATGTGAAACTGCATCATCAACACCTTCACATATCAAAGCATAACAAACCTCATGTGAATTTATCTTCACCTTGTTCAGTAACTAAATGCTCATCCTGCAAGTATTTACATGCATGCACAGATTTAAACAGCAATACCACATAGAAACATAGAATGGTCTGAGTTGGAGGGACCTTAAAAATAATCCAGTTCCAACCCCTCTGCCATGGGCAGGGACACCTCTCACTAGATCAGGTCACAGAACCATCCACCCTGGCCTTAAACACTTTCAGGGATGGGGCATCCACAACTTCTCTGGGCAATCTGTTCCAGTGTCTTACCACCTGGGTAAAGAATATCTTCCTAATGTCTAATCTAAACCTATCCCCTTTTAGTTTAAAATATGCATGAATGCTTGCATGTGCATGAAATATGAACATGTTAGATCTTCAGTAATATCTAATTATCCTTATTGCTAATACCAGAGAGTCCACCATATCAAGCATATTCATAGACTTGAAAATGGTATCTGAAGAAAAAATCAAACATTGGTTTATAACGATTTATTATGAGTTATCATTATAACAATTCCATTTGCCATCTTGCATCTCATTCAGGAATGACAACTCCATGGGTGCTCTTATTTGGCCTTTTCTTAAACTCACCAAAATGTGCTTCCTTATTACTATGTTTTTCTTTATCATGGCTTTGGCAAACAAAGCTTCTGTAATCATTGTGTTGTTTCTCTGCCTTTGTGCCCACAATCTGTAGTAATTTTGGAATATTTAACCAATTTTAACTTTGTCTGGGTTGAAGTGCTCAAAGATTATTAACCTTCTACTGTTTTGTAGAAACAGGTTCCTTGGTGGCAAGATAGACACTTTATTTGAAAGGTTTGACAAAGAAAAAAAAAAAAAAAAAACAGTTTTGATGTGAGCTCACATTTTCGTAGACATCAGAAAATACACAAAAGAGAGAAGAAACTCAGAATACACACTTTCTTAGGTACATCAGAAACATGTTTCATTAGTACTTACACAAGTCCTCAGAGTCAGCACTCTATTCAGAATTTATAGTTTGAGATTGAGTGCTTTATTAAAGTCTGCATGTAAGTAACTTTATCAACCAAACTGTAAGAATAAAGGAAGGTTTGTCTGAGGAGAACTATTTTCCATAACATTAGTTATGCTAGTATTAGCTACAGCTGGATTCCTTATTTTTTTATGAAATGCCTTTTCCCTGAACTGGTGACAACTTTCAAATCATTTTACATTGTTAGGCAGAAACACAACTGTAGCTCTGTAGCTTCTTTTTTTTTTTTTTTTTTTTTTTTTTTTTTTTTTTTTCCCCAGTCTGTCAGAGTATGTCAATTATTTTAAGATTCATGAAAGTATTAGTGTCTCCTCAAGAGACCACAAAGCTGCTTAACCAACTTGGATGAAATTCTGAGGAACATGCTACCCATAATTCCCACATACCCATCATGGATAAACATTTTGTCTCTTTCCTGAGTTATAGATGTATAACGACAATACATGTAATACAGGACAAAAATACACCATCCTGCTCATTTCAGAAAGATATCTGTGCTTTCTTCATCACTATAGATATTTCAATTTCCATTTAGGAAAAGACTAAAACTGCTACAGAAATTTCTGTTTTTGATACTACATCATATAAAGTCTCTCCACAAATGAGAGCTTTTTATGAGCTTTTTATGAATCGTGATTTTTTTGTATCTCCCTCCAGGCTCCATACTCCATTATCAAGTCTTCCATGAAAAGGCTCCTACTTTGATCCTTTCATGATTCTTTGAGGAATCTGCTCCCGTATTGCTTTATATTCTTGGTAGGTTATTCATGGTCTAAACTGAAATGTTATGTTTTCTGGCAGGATATTCTGAAAGGTTCTGGTATTTCAGGCAAACACTGCCAAACTTACTATAAACTCTCCAACGATCTCAGTTAACCTTTTGCAGAAGTGGGCTAAGCTCAAGGAAAACACATAGTTAATATAGACTAAAGTGCAATGGGTTGCAGCTCAGCACGAAACCTTTGCATGACTGTCTCTGTACCAATCTGAAAACATGTTCCTTGTGCTTTAGCAGCATGCTGCCACCATATGTGTAAGAGTACAGTCTGTTCCTGGAGGCAGATGTTCATTATTTTTATTTTTTATTTTTCCAAATTTACTCAACTACTGCTAGTACAGAATTAAAATGAAATATCCATACATAGAAACTTGCATAGTAACTATATTTTCTGCTTGCCTCCTCCAAACACCAGATCTTGCCTTTTTTGGTACAGGCAGAGAAGTCTGTGATACCATCAGTATATTTCCAAGAAAGAAAATGAGAGCTTGGTGAAAACTATCTGTTATTTTCAGCAGCCTTTCAGTTTAAGGATTCTCTTATAAACTAAGTTTCTAAGTTTCTGTAACACCGGTTACCTAATGAAGTTGAAGAAAAGAAAACAACAAACAAACAAACAATCAAACAAAAACATTAAGATCAGGTATCTTGTTGCACAGCCCAGCATACTTACTGCATAGTCTTGCATAAGACATCAGAGAAAAAGCATCATTTTTTTTTCCATATGGGTTTTTCCTTTAGTTCCCAGGTGTGGTAAAATTGAGATCTGGGCCAAATAAACACTGGAAATTCATCACTGATTTTATTTGTAACATAGGAAATATACTGGTCTTATTTTACAGATCAATCTGCAATTGGTCACAGAAATTAAAGATGGAAGAAAAATACTCTCTTAAAAAGCACGTCACCATTATTACTTAAATTACTGTACATTACATAGATATTGAATATCACAGATTTATGAAAGCCAAAATTCTCCCTGTTTATTCCTCTACATCACTCTGTTTTCCAGATGATACCAAAAAATATTGAGGGGAAAATCTGAAACAGTAGTTCCTGGCTGATCCAAGCAATTAGGCAAAAGATAAATGTTTTCAGAAGTATCGCGTTACCTGTGTATTATGAATTTCAGAGCTGTGAGGATTTGTATTTCAGTTTGGGCTACCTAGCATGAAATGAGAGCAAATACAAAGGCAAAAATTTCCTCATTTCCCCTTCCAAGATTTTATAGCATTTTCCTTTATTTAGCATTTTTTCTTAAAGCTACATTTCCTGAAGTCTGATCATTATAGAAGCTTCTTCAGTTTTATTCAAAGCAAAAGAGCCTTTCAAGTGTCAAAGGAAGTTTGCAGACTTGCCCCAAAAGCTCTGCAAATGAAGGTAAGAGAAATGGCAAATAAATAAAACAAAAGAACAACAACAACAACAAAGAAACACTGATTTGAGGTGCAATTTATACTATTTAAATTCTCCGGGTTGGCAATACCTTCTCTGCAGAACAATCGTCTTAAGCTAAATGACATAGAGACAACTCCAGTGAATGCATTTAGTGTTGGTAGAGCCCAAAGTACTCTAAGAAAATGTCAGGAAAAAACACACATTTATGAATGTACTGTTATGCAGAGAGAAAGGAAGAGTTAGCTAAGTCACTTTGGGTGACAATAGAATTTTCTTGAAATTATGTTTATATGCTGCCATGACAGAAATGCAATTTAAGCATCTTATTCTTCTCTTTTGGCATTCAAGAGTCATCGCTGGTTTGTACATAGGGAAACAGCATTTTACTAGCACTTTCATACTGAATTTTATCCTTTTTGGGGTGGGGGACTGGTGTGTGGGGGTGTCAAGCAGGAGAAGGGAAGTTAGGAAAGTCAGGAAAGGAATGGAAAATAGGTGACTAGAATCTGATCCTTTAAGTTTTTAAGTCTTCAGTTAATTATATGTTATGTATTAATATAATTACATGTATTAACATGATTATGCAATTATACTTACAGGAACAAAAGTTCTTCAATGGATTTACATTAAGTTCCATAAACTGTCTTTTCAAGTTAGCATTATAGTTTGAAGATTGGTCTTCTGAGTCATAAGTCTTATTAGAAACAAACTTTTAGGAAGGTTATGGGGAAAAGTATTTCATTAAGAATTGCTGTCTATTTCTGTCTGTCTGCTGCATATATATCGTTTAAATAAGATTTGTGGAGCATAAAGTTTCTCATACCATTGTCATAACAACAAAACAAATAAAAATGAAAATGTTCTCAAACCATTACTTGATCAAAACAAACAAACAAACAAAACAACAAAACACACAAAAAATCCCTCTTGGTTCTGTTGCAAATAAATTTCTTCCTATTATATTGGGTCTGGATTAGGTTCCTAACACTTCCTAATATTATTAACCTTTTCTAAATCTCAGTCAGGGCTTGGAATCTGTATACAAGGAGAAAGGAACATATTAGTTATATGTATGACTAGTTTGATGAGACATTTCTGAAATACAGGTATTCTGAAACATTTTTATGCTCTCACTTATGAATAGCTGCAAAGCAAATCATTTAGTTTAAGCAATGATCTGGTCCTGTTCTGTTTTTTATTTTCTTTCCTTGTGGCTGCTTGTAAAGTTGGAGGGCTCAGTAAAAATAAAGAAATAAATAAATTAATAAATAATAAAATGTATAGGACCTACAGTATAGATTGCCAGATTTCTGTAGAGGAACATTAGTCATGACAAATTGTGAGAGCTCTCATCAATGTCACCAAAGGTCAAAATAATAAGTTGGCAGAACAAGTTCCCTGCTACTTTTCTGTGGAAGCCTTTTATAAGCTTTGGTCCCCAAGACATATACCAGCAAGAAATAAAAATAGAGGTGATCTGCAGACAACATCCTGAAGGAAAAATTTTCTGTTTCCTACAACTGAACTATCTCCATTGTACCATAATAAGACATCAGTAACTACCTCAGAAAACAAGTTATATCCCAGTTGTCTGTTTTGCCAGAATATGAGAAATAAGAGAGAAAGAAAATTAATCAAAATGAATAGAAAACATAAAGCATTTAATTTGGACAGTAATGTATCTCCAAACTGAAAGGACATCTGTATCTACTACTTAATGTTGAGAAGCATGGGGAAAGGAGGGTAATAAAACAGCCTTGTGCAACAGAAGGGGTGAAAGAGAGTAGGAAATGTAATAAGAAGCACAGAGGCACAAGGTATTTGGAACCAGCTTTAAAGAAGAAAAATGCTAGCGATGGGCTTTTGAACTTGATGTTACTCAGTCACACAACCTGCCAGGCATCACTGCCCATCACTACTTGACAAAAGTGATATGAAAAAAATCAATCTAATCAATCAATTTGCCATTTTTTCTCTTCCTTCCAGCCTAAAAAAAAACAAACAAAACAAACAAACAAACAAACAAAAAAAGACAATTTCTTATGTTCTTTAAGGATGACTTATGATTCACTTATAACTTAAGGGAAACCAAACTGCTGTCCTGATTGCTTCCAGGTATTCACCTAAGGGAGGAAAGTCAAACACCAAGTCTGCAAACTGACAGCCATGGAATGATGTCATTTAGTTCCCAAATTTATTGCCACACCTTTGGTGCATCTTTGCATTACTAAGAAATGCCATACTAAGAATCTAATAAGCGGAAACTCAAAGCACCATGGTTATAGGGCAACTGATGTTTCTGTAAAGCACCCTGCAGATATATCTATACATGATACAATGACATGTTTCCGTGCCAAAGACTTTAGAAAGCTGTCAGCCAGGAAGGAAGAAAAAAAAAACAAGACCATAGAAATTACCAAAACAATGGAACTTTTAGTACAAATTGTTTAGAGCAAACAATTTTTTATAAGAGACTGCTTTATCCACTGAAAAGACCACTGCCTTAGTGGAAGTCAGGTTATGAGGAGTGTAGCAAGACAAAACCAGAGAAATGTTTCTGGTTCAAACATGCAGTTTCAGCCTCTTTCACCATCCTTAGTAGTGTAGTAATTGTTGGTGAGCCCAGCAATTGTATTTGCAGCTCAAGCTAACTCTGCAGGGCAGGGCACCCATTGCAGAATCTCATCAAGTCTTCTGAAGTGAGAGTCTAACAACAGAGAAATCCTAGATTTGGTTATGAAAGCAACTTCAACTTACAACAAAACTATTCCCATATTATTGGTCAGTATTCCTTTCAAACCAGAAAAGTGGTACATTCTCATCAAACTGTGGATCACTCACCTCCTTCTGTGTTAAATGGTCTTAATTTTCAGTTTCTTCAATTAAGTGCCCATAATCAGTTGCTTTAATATTGTGCCAATAAGACAGCTGCTTTAGAACTGTTCTATTTCTTTTCATATCTTTACTGCCACTAATCAAAAACTGTTGCATGAATGTCATTAAATCAAGCCTAAAAAAAATCCTATGACATGTGAGCAGGCTCACATAAATCTCTTATCATAGAATCATAGAATAATTTAGGTTGGAAAAGATCTCTGAGATCATCAGCTCCAAGCATTAACCTAGCACTGCCAAGTCTACCACTAAGCCATGTCCCTAAGCACCACATCTACATGTCTTTTAAATACCTCCCAGGATGGTTACTCTACCACTTCCCTGGGCAGCCTGTTCCAATGCTTCACTACTCTCAGTAAAGAAAATTTTCCAACCTAAAGCTCCCCGGGTACAACTTGAAGCCATTTCCTCTTTTCTTATCACTTGGTGCTTGGGAGAAGAGACCAACTCCCACATCACTACAACCTCCTTTGAGGTATTTGTAGAGCAATAATCTGTGATTCTGTGATTTGTAGAGCAATAAGGTTTTCTGTGAGCCTTCTTTTCTTCAGGCTAAACAACCCCAGCTCCCCCAACCACTCCTTGTAACCCTTGTTCTCTAACCCTTCACCAGTTTCATTGCCCTTCTTTGGACAATCCAGCACCTCGATGTCCTTTTTCTTTTCATCAGGGGCCCAAAACTGAACATCATATTCAAGGTGCAGCCTCACCAGATTTGAGTACAAGAGGAGATGTGCATGGACTTCTTTGCAGAGGAACTTCCCTTCTTCCTGCACAGGGGAGAGAAGTTTGTGTGTGGCCAGACAGACTGGGAGAAGGTGGAAGGAGAGAAGAGAGAAGAGAGAGAGGGATGGGCTTCTACAAGAAATACTTGTATTTTTGAAAACATAAACAAGGTCTAGGGCAGGAACATGAATAAGAAGGCTTGAAAACTATTACCAAATTCTGCCCTTTCCTTGAACAAACATGACTTTGAAGAAAGTAGGCCAGTTTTCAATTTCTTTTGCATCTCTGCCTGTATTATTTTCATGAGATTTAACCTGGGGATTGAAAATCATGACAGTATAAATATTGTGGGGGTGGGGGGGGAGGGGTGTTGAATGGGGAATATTAAGCATGGATGGACAGCAAAGGCACTTCTGTGTGCAACACTGCTTGCTTATTTACTGTTACCAGCAGATGGAGGTGCAATGGGTCCTTCATTGCTGGTTCAGAGGACACTGGAAGGCAGTGACAGAAGTTTGAAATAAAGGCTGTTTGGTGATGTAGCAGTCAAAAAGCATATTTCAGGTGGCAGTCTCACTGTATTAAAGGTCTATATTTATCCATTCAAGTTCAAGGACATTTCTCCTGCAGTTTTTGAGCTCTCTGATAGCTCTTTCCCTTAATTTATTAAAAGAGAAGTATAAGCCTTTCCTTTTGAATGTATAAGACTTCAAGATCCTTTTCTTGACAGGTCTAAAAGGCCTCTGATAGTGCCATCTCCCTATGGAAACAGGAAATGGAGGGAAGCAAGTTGTTTTGGCTCTCAGAGTGGTCTGCTTAAAAAACTTTCTCCAACAAATTCTTCTCAACATATTCATGCTTCCTATAAGGGGAGTGCCATTTAAAGTAGGCGTTTTCTCCTCTTTCTCAAATTGGATCTAGAAGTGTCCAGAAATGATTTATCACGGTCAAGCTGCAGTTAGCTTAATGGTAACCTTGAGCGGAGGCATGCAGGAATGTAGTCCTGCCACTTTACCTTCTCCAGATGATATTTTTCAAGTCTTTCTTCTGAAGATAGTATTTTCTTCAGACCGCAAATCATATGAATATCTTTTCTTCATCTGCTCCAACTTTTTGATAATTTTTTCTTAAATGTTGTCACAGGTATTCTAGAAGGTTACTCCAGCCAACGTATTTTCAATTCTGTATGCAGCAATAAAAATTGTCTTTAGAGTCTTGTTTATTCACCCAAGAATCTCAGCCACAGCATCACAAAGAAAGCTAAAGCTACAGTGAAAATCTGTCATCTTATAGCTGTTTAATCATATTATGTCAAATTCTTTGAAGTTCATATACTGCAAATACCCCTCATATTAATGGTCCTATTTAAATTACTAAAACTACCCACTGAGGCAAAGATGACTTATGTGACTGAGGATTGCAGAGACAGCCTTTTTCATTTCCTGTCCTCATACTTGTTTGCTCAATTAATTAAATTCATTGTTAAAAGGAGGCCTCATTGCATGGCTGTTCCATGCCAATGAGTCAAGAGAAAGTCTTCTGAACAAATGGAAAAGCTCTGCTTGGAAACATGACGAAAAATCAGATGAATCTATTAGTGAAGATGTTTCTTTTCTGTTCACATCATAAGCCTGAATATACTAATTCTGTGATCTAAGTGAATGAGGAACGTCTGCTTTCAAAGCATTCTTACACACAGAAATGTACTTTGAAAATAAAACTGACATCATTTGAAAGCAAAACTTCTGTGGCTAGCCATTTTCCTTTGAAATATAAGCAACTAAATGTTTTCATCTCACAAAATTATCAATCTGTTTCTCATGAATAGAAACAGTCAAGAGCCTTTGCTTTTGAATCTTGCTCTTGGGAGTCTGTGTGGTAGCATTAACTGATTTCAGTGATGTAGGACAGCAACACAATAGGTTGACACCTTGGGGCATTTTTTTTTTTTTTTTTCATGATTGCTGAGCTCTGCTTTGCAATAGCAAAGACTGAAGCTGCTTTCACTTTAAAAGTCAACTTCTGAGTATGTTCAAATGACATTGTCTTTGGTCCGTGGTGTTGTTTAGCATATCTTGGGAAGATTCGAGTAGAGGGGCTTATGTATTATGTCAGTTTAGCCACATGTTTCTGAAATATAGTTCAAATAATATATATATATTTTAAAACCATATATCTTTTTTTTTAAAAAAAAAAAAAAATCTCCCTCCTCATGTCACGGGAATTAATCGTATTTCTCAGTGTGGCCAAAGTGCTCAAACATTTACCTCTGGAGGTTTAATAGGAGCTGAATGAGCTGAAGGACTATGTCAGTGGGCAGGATTCATGCTACAGATATGGATAGATAAATACTTCATTAGAAAAGTAACATTGTAAACAGTGTTCAGGGAATAGCTGAATTACAAAACTGTTGGTGAAAAAGACTTCACTGAGCACACATCATGTGAGCAGGGTATTCTGAAACACACATGCCTGTTACTGAGCACAGATCAGTCATCACACAGCAAACATAGGTACAATTGGCAGGAATATGACTCAACCCTCTGTAACAGTTTAACTGTATCTGTGGTTTCTTATTGAACCTTCCTATTCAGTTTTTATTGTTTTGGTTTCATTTGGTGAATTATTTGTCTACTGCTAGAATAGAAGTAGATTCAGAGTACATTCAGAAGGCGTTTAGTCTATTTTCAGACAGAATAATATTTTACTGGTAAATAAAAAAATAAAAAAAATAATAATAATAAAGCATAAAGATCTGAGAAGTAAAAGCTACAGAAGAATCCTAAGTAGGGTGAGAAAGAGAGAAGAAGAATCTGGACTGGAGAAGAGTATTCGAAAAGAAAGTTATGAGCAGGGTGACACACTGTAAAGAGTGAGAAGGTGCAGATAGAATCTGAGAGAGATGAAGTGATACAGTGGCACCTCATGACCACACACTGTTTCCTACTTATGCTAGAATGTGAAGGTGTTGCCCTACCATGGGAAATTATGAACTGTATGAGCTTCCTACTATGCTACTGGCATTTGCAAAAGGATTTTGTGAGAGCTTGGGAACACAAAAGGAGAAAGACAAGAAAGCAGATATTTTCCCTTCTGTCCATGTGTTTAAAATTACACCTTCTAAAAAAATGACCAGTGTTTGGTCACACAAAAGCTCTCTGTTGATGTCTTTGCGGGGCCGATTAGTTATAGCACAGTTCCAATATTTCGAAGTTTTCCCATGATCCTCTTTAGAATATATGGTGAATTTATTTCATTGATCTTCTAAATTGAGGTTAAAGGAAAAGTCATACATGTGAGAAAAACTAATAAAGAGTTCCATAGACCTTTATCTTGGTCATATTAGTGACACAAATGGACATATATACAATTGCTACAGATATAATTACTTTTATTTAACAAAATAGCTTCACACATTGGGGAAAAAAAAATCTAAAGAAGTCAAAAAAAAAATTTATTGACTGTATATTAAACTTGCTATGTTCATGTCTAAGGGGGAGTGAAAAAGAAAAAAAAAATCCAGTACTTTAAGTACACTGAGAAGAGATATCGTTATTGTATTTCTCTACATAAAATATTCTTAAGGCAATGTTTTTTAAAATAATCTTCAAGGAACATTTACCAGTCCTCTTCTGAACTAAACACAAGTCCTAACCAAGCATTTTGTCCAATTAAATCAGTTATGAAGTTTAACAAATTAAGTAATACATATTACAATCTTTTTCTTTTTTTTTTTTTTCTTTTTTTTTTCTTTTTTCTCTTTCACTCTCACTGTAGTTCTTACCATTTCTTACCAACTTCAAAGACTCAACTTGCACAAATGGGCAGATGGCTAGCATTATGAGAAGCAGAGCACATACAGCATGTTCTTGAAAGACTATACACTTCTCAGATTTCATTTTTGTTGTCATCTGGATAGTAAGACAATGTTTTAATCATATTTACCAATGGAATGTCTTTCCCTCTTGCTGAGCTTTCTCTCTGACTTTTGCTAAGACATCCTGGAAAGTTTGTTCTGGCTTCATGAACAGATTTTCATCTGAGCAGTCAGGTTAGCTGCTCCTTTCCACTCTTTCCCTAATTTTGAGCAAGACTTTTCTTTGTATGGAGAGACCTTATGTCCATATTACCCTGCTTAATAAATAAATTAGTAAATAGATAAATAAACAAACAAAAGGACATGTTATGATCAGAATAAAATAAAAATAAACTGTATGGCTTCAATATATATATTAATTGAATTGTATCTTATGAGTTTCACTTTTAATAGTTGTTTATCATTTGACATCTCCATACTATAGAATAATAGCAGTTAGAAACAGAAAAGACTTGTTAGGACATCCAGGTTAGGCTTACGTCAGAGCAGGTTGAAGGTCCCATTCCACCCAGGAATCTGTTACATCACTGTCAACATCTCTTCATCCATAAAACATTCTTGGAAACAAGTATCAGACCAGAAATTGTGAACTAGTATAATAAAAGCTTTCCTTATAACTTTGGTGGGTACCCTAATGATACTTCTTAGTTAGACTTCTAGATTTATGGACCCCATTCCCTCCCTACTCCCTCACCCCCCAGCTCAATGCAGTAATCTTGCTATCCAGTTATTCCTGTAGTAGTCTGCAAGATGGTCTTTTCTCTTATCCTGGAATTTATTTTCTTCATTTTAAAATACTGAGTCAGGTAGAGATTTTGTGTGTGTGTTTTATCTCTCAACATCTAATTTCTTATCTATATCTGTGGTACCAATCTTGATTTTGATACTTTCCTTTTTTATTTTTAAATTACAGAAATTTGAGTCAGCTCAATGAAATTGTTTTACATACTTCCAACTTTTTCTAAGTAAAGTAATAGTTTGGTAAGGCTAACGCTCTTCATAAGACTCCTTTGCAAATTAAACTGTAATATCTGTCACAATTAAACTAATTTTAAATTGAACACAACTGTATTTTCACAACTGTATTTTTGTCCTTAACAGATTAAGCAGTCCTACTGACTTCACTAAAAGTTACAGATGCTAAGGATCTCTGCAAACTCAGGCTAACTGAAAATGAAAAGCCTCTACTCCCATCAGAAGAACAAAGATATCTATCTGACAAATGAATCATCTGTCAGTTGTATTTAGGGATGTATTTGATTTTTCAAGTTCTATTCAAGTTCCTTCTTAAGCTTTAAAGAAAATGTTGTACTCTTTTTAAAGAGGATTCTTTATGAATCTCTTTGTCCTTTATTAAGTCAAACTAAATGTTGTAAGGCAGAGTTATCAAATGCTTAATTTATGGAAACTATTAGCAAAAAGAGAAGCTTGAACATGTGTAAGAAAGCTGGATACTAAAATCTATATCTATACCTACTTTTCTACTGTTAAAAAAATAAATATACTGCCAGCTCTAGTACTCCTTCAATGTACCAAAAAGAAAAGAAAAGAAAAAAAGCTCATTTTGTTATAGTTCAGGCCCATTTCCATTCCTAGATGGAAAGCACAATTCACAAATCGTTGGTTATGCATCACGCTGGAAACAGTAATATTTCACTTTTTTGTTTTATCTATTCTCCTGTTTGTTCAATTCTATCCATAAATATTATTTGATTTTTAGTGCTAATGCCATACATCTCAACATACTCTGGAAATATGCTTTCAGATCCTTTTACTCAGTAATCTTATTACTCCACAGGGAGTTAAAATACTACTCTGACATGAAATAAGGACACTCAAAATTTTGTCTGTCAATGAACAGTGAAAATTCACAGAATCACTCTTCTGTTTCTGCTTCAAGTTTGTATTTTTTTCACAAGTAGAAATCTCTCATATATTTGTTCCAAAAGTGTTAAAAAAATAGAAGTATTTTGATGTGCTATAAAAAAAAATAAATAAATAAAACAAAAATAGAAATACTTCTTATGGTAACTACACATTTAATGACCCAAATATCTACCTGTGTTGCAGTGAAAGATGGGTGGAAGAGTTACTTTCTCCAGACAAACTAGTGCACATCTGCCCAACCACAGTTCAGAGATCCAAGCCCTTTGAGATGAAAGTGGATTATTCATGAAGGAGATAATTCAGACTTCAGTGCTATCATGTATCTATTGGTGAGCAGATGTTGAAGCTCACAGCAAAGTATTGATTTAGACTAACTTTCCAAGTGCTTATAAAAAAAGTAGGCACTCACAAGGCAATTGGAAATAAAAAGCAATATAATTAAACTCTGAAGCTGTGCCACAACATCTCTAAGGAAAAAGGTTCTCAGTGATCACTTCTATTTAACTGCAAAGGAGATGGCACAAAAAATTTTGTCAGAGAACTACTGTGGTCAGAAACCACAGGAGGAGGGTACAGATAAGGGATTGTGAAGCATAGAAAAACAAGGAGTAAGGTTAAGAAAATTCTGCTTTAAGGATGCAGACACTAATCTATCAACATAAATGTGGAGTATTATCTGTGCAAGGCTATAGTGAAGATCAGATATATGCCCATATCCCTACAAATCAGTATATTTTTTTAGACTTTTCATCTAGTCAGTCTAGACTAACTGAAAAGAATTGCAAATAAAAACTGTCATTCTAAAAAGTTATTTATACCTGTAAATGTGTGATTTTTGTTCCTATTTCAACTACTATTAACTCTCTATTGAAAACACTTTTTTTCCTTCAAATAATTACATGCAACCAATGATTCACTGCTTCTGTCTTAAAAAGTGATATTTATTCTAACATGGCATAAACTTAATATCAGCTTATTTTTATTCTATTATCAGCCAGCATCATTATTCCTATCACCTGTCCCTTTAAATTAACTGTTAAAGAGCTAGTAGCTTTAAAGAGATAGGCACCTTCTAGCAGTTTAGGAAATTCTACTTTCTTGGATTTCAAGATTGCTATTATTTCTTGAGAGCCAAGTAAATATCATGTATTTCTTTTATCAGTAAACCATGGCAGAGGGAAGTCATATAGCTTCTGTATCTGGGTTGTAAGAATTTCCTTGTTATTCTAAGAGACTGAGTTAATATATACCGCATACTCTTTCTCCTCTAACCTCCATTCAGATCTAACAAACACAAAGTTTGGAGAAGGAAAGACTTTTCCAGCAGAACATATCTTCAGGGGCTAGGAGTACTTTCACGAAGGTTAAACCAAACCTTGAAAGAGCTCTATTTAAAATCCTAAATGTCAAACTGTCCATTTTAATAAAATACTTCTTATTAAGTTCTCCCAAAATTTGTTGTTACAACTTACTGAGTTCCAATGAACAACAAATACCAATCTGAATTCCTTGAAGCTTTAGGCTGAAAGCTTCTCAGTGGTTCAGGTCACTTTAATTTCACCACCTGAAAATTCAAGTGTTTTAGTGCTTAAATGAGGCACAGTAAGGTGACAATTCAGTCACCCAGTGCTCCAGTAAAATCTAATGAATACTGTAGAAAAACATTATAGACACTTGAATATGTGGGGATTCCATGAGGATGAATAGACTACTTTCTGTCTTCCTGCATGTACCAAGGAAGACCAAGAAAATGTGCAATTACTATGTATGGAAAAATATATGTCAAAATTATTTTCCAGAGATAACAGGAGAATATTATTATTATATAATTAAAAACATATAATATTATATTATTTAGTGGCCCAAAACAGCAGGTCATAGAGAGCCTTGGATTTTTCTCAAGGTGTAACCACCCCTCTCAGAACAATGCCAATACAGACAAATATTTTGGGTGTGGAAAGCGGAGGCTTATTTTGGACTAATTGTACTCTGGTCCCCTTCACTGCAGACACATTTTTGTTTGGAAGTGTCGTTGTTCAGATCCCCATTCGAAATCATTCTTCTTACGGGTTACTTGGTAGAGCGGGTTTACAATCAGACTGTAATTTGGGATGTGCATTCTCCAAAACCCCACAACACCTAGGAAAGTTTGTGTTTCCTTTTTGCTAGTTGGTGGAGACATAGCTATTATTTTGTTGATCGCATCCATTGGGATTTGACGATGTCCATCGTGCCATTTTATTCCTAAAAACTGGATCTCTCATGCAGATCCTTTACCTTCATTTTGTTTTATGGCAAAACCAGCTTTCAAAAGGATTTGGACTATTTTCTTCCCTTTCTCAAAAACTTCCTCTGCTGTGTCACCCCACACAATGATGTCATCCATGTACTGCAGGTGTTCAGGAGCTTCCCCCTGCTCCAGCGCAGACTGGATCAGTCCATGGCAAATGGTAGGGCTGTGTTTCCACCCCTGGGGAAGCCGATTCCAGGTGTATTGGACTCCCCTCGAAATGAAGGCAAACTGTGGCCTGCACTCTGCTGCTAGAGGGATGGAGAAAATGCCTTAGCAATATCAATTGTGGCGTACCACTTGTCTGCCTTTGATTCCAGTTCGTACTGGAGCTCTAGCATGTCTGGCACTGCAGCACTCAGCGGTGGCATGACTTTGTTCAGGCCACAATAGTCCACTGTTAGTCTTCACTCACCATTAGACTTTTGCACTTGCCATATGGGACTATTAAAAGGTGAATGAGTCTTGCTGATCACTCCTTGGTTCTCCAGTTGATGAATTAGCTGATGGATGGGAATCAGGGAGTCTCGGTGCGATATTGCCCCCGGTGCACAGTTGTGGTAGCGATTGGCACTTGCTGTTTTTCGACCCTCAGCAACCCCACAACCGAAGGGTCCTCTGAGAGACCGGGCAAGGTAGAGAACTGTTTAATGCCCTCTGTCTCTAAGGCAGCTATGCCAAAAGCCCACCGGAACCCTTTTGGGTCCTTGAAATATCCTCTTCTAAGATAGTCTATGCCAAGGATGCACAGAGCATCTGGGCCAGTCACAATACGGTGCTTTTGCCACTCATTTCCAGTTAGACTCACTTCAGCCTCCAATACAGTTAACTTCTGGTATCCCCCCGTCACTCCATAAATACTGATGGGCTCTGGCCCTTTATAGTTTGATGGCATTAGAGTACATTGTGCACTGGTGTCTACTAAAGCCTTACACTTCTTGCATATGACGTGCCAGGCCATTGAATCCACACAGTCCAATAAACTCGATTGCCCCTTTCCTCCCCCTGGCTGGAGGCAGGGCCCCTCTAGTCCTGGTCAGAATCTTCATTCCTGTGTTTAAAGGACTGCCTGCTGGAAGTTGGAGCAGCAAACTTTTCAGAGAACCCCTTTTTCCCAATTGTTTTCTTTTGCAGCTCATGTACCTGCGCCTCTAGGGTTGTGGTGGATTTTCCATCCCATTTTCTCATGTCCTCTCCATGGTCACATAGGTAAAACCACAGGGTGGCATGGGGTGTGTACCCACCATATCGTCTTCCTTGCACGGATGAGCGCTTACCCCTAATAGCTGAAGCACTGGTTTGTACAGGAGGTGAGGAAAATAAACTCTCTTTAAGTTGGTGGACCTCTTCAGAAAGTTTCTCCAAAGTATTCTCTTTTAGTTGGTAGACACTGGTTTGTTCAGGTGGGGAGCAAAATAATCTCTGACTGAAACCAGGACAGGAAGGCGATAGGTATGCTCCCAGAGCACATCTGACCGAGTTTCACCCAAAAGGAAGCTAGTGCACGTGACCTGAGACTGCTCAGTGATGTGAAAGAAAGCATGTTAAATGAGAATGATCAGGAGATTTTTTTCAAAAGCAAGCTCCCAAGCAAAGCTGAAACACTAGTGTAAAAGTACCTTGGATGCCCTTAGCATCAGTAGATTTGAATTTTGTAACTAAAGCAACAAAACTATTTTTCTATAATAATTACAACACTGAGAGCATTTTAACATAGTACATCTATCTCTAGAATAATCCCCATGGGAATAGATAAATAAATAAATAAATGAGTCTTTATTTGCAACGTCTAACATATTTTAATTTGGGTGTTTATAGTTAAGTATCACTAATACTATATTTCTATCAGAGATGCCTGATGAGATACTTCTTCAACATCTAGTTTAAATCTAGTTTAAATGAAGAGAATTCATGGTTTCTTCAACAACTGAAATAAGTGTGTATGGTGGAGGGTTAACAAAAGACTGTCATGACATAGTCCATTTCATCTTGTGATAGCAGAGGCATATTCTGTTTATATACTTGTAGTAATCTTTGATGATTAGTGATTCTCTAAAGATGATTTTCCATAATTGATAGACATTCTTTTTATCCAAAGATAAGTAGCAAAGCTGTATGAGGCAAACTGGAGTTCAATATTCAAAGCAGAAAATAATTTATTATTATTATTATTATTATTATTAAACAACTACCTGGTAATCTGAAATTATACATCCCAAGAAACGTTTCATTTCACAATGTTTCCAACATGTTAAGTGACTGCCACTTACTTGCTAACACTATCAGAATATTTGCTGACATCTATCAGGTACCAATATCTGAGTTTATTGGTCAAATTATGCACTTGCACTGCATGGCATCATGAATTCTTACAATCAATGGTAAAGGCTACAATTTCATTTTTGTATTCTCATTCATTTGTTAGCCTTTCCCCAGCTGTTAAATAATCTCACAGACTAGACTAGACTAGACTAGCTAACTAGAGTAGTGTTAAGAAAAGGGGGCTAAGAGCAGATGAGGATGAAATAATTATTTTGGAATAAATGTTAGGAGTGAAAACTAAATGGAATTAATGGAATTTCAGTCATACCATTAGAGTAAAATCTGGGCTATTTCTAACATCTCTTTTTGGCAGTTAAATCTAATTTCACATTTATGGAAACAGCAAAAATGCTCATTCAGTATGTGATGCAATATTGCTAAACTGAGCTGTATGAGTAGCACTGTCCTTCTATTCTTTTCTGTTGTGATCTGATACAGTCTTTGGTAAAAACAGGTGAATTTGAATAAGACTTACTTATCAAAGTTTCTGCAACTTTCCATAGAAAGTAACACATCTCTGATGCTGAATGTGACCACTTGAAATGTGAGAACTTGAAAAAGTAGCCTATTTTCCAATAGTCAGTTGTTGATTTCAGTACAACCCCAGTGGTTGTATTAAACTTCTCTTAGAATATTAGTAAGATACCCCCCCCCCCAAAAAAAAAAAAAAAAAAAAAAAAAGTGAGAATAAACAAGTTGGAAAAGAAAAAAAAGAGAAAAGAAAGAAAGAAAGAAAGAATCACAGAATCACAGAATTGTAGGGGTTGGAAGGGACCTCGAAAGATCATCGGGTCCAACCCCCCTGCAAAGCAGGTTCCTCAGAGAAGGCTGCCCAGGTAAGCATCCAGATGGGCCTTGAATATCTCCAGAGAAGGAGACTCCACAATCTCCCTGGGCAGCCTGTTCCAGTGCTCTGTCACCCTCACTGTGAAGAAGTTCTTTCGCATGTCAGTGCGGAACTTCCTGTGTTCTATCTTGCGGCCATTGCTCCTTGTCCTGTCCCCACAAACCACTGAAAAGAGGTTAGCTACATCCTTCTGTCTCCCACCCCTCAGATATTTATAGACATTGATAAGATCCCCTTTCAGTCTTCTTTTCTCCAGGCTGAACAGACCCAGGTCTCTCAGCCTTTCTTCATAGGGAGGATGCTCCAGGCCCCGTATCATCTTTGTGGCCCTCCGCTGCACTCTACCCAGGAGATCCCTGTCTCTTTTGTACCAGGGAGCACAGAACTGGACACAGTACTCCAGATGAGGCCTGACCAGGGCAGAGTAGAGGGGGAGGATCACCTCCCTTGACCTGCTGGCCATACTCCATTTAATGCATGCAAGGATCCCATTAGCCCTCTTGGCCACCAGGGCACACTGCTGGCTCATGGTCAACCTGTCGTCCACCAGGACCCCCAGGTCCTTCTCCGCAGAGCTCCTCTCCAGCAGGTCGTTCCCCAGCCTGTACTGATACTTCCGGTTGATCCTTCCCAGGTGCAGAACTCTACACTTGCTCTTATTAAATCTCATTTGGTTTCTTCCTGCCCATCTCTCCAGCCGGTCCAGGTCTCGCTGAATGGCAGCACAGCCTTCTGACATGTCAGCCACTCCTCCCAGCTTTGGGTCGTCGGTGTACTTGCTGAGGGCAGACACTATTCCCTCATCAAGGTCGTCGATGAAGATGTTGAACAAGACTGGACCCAGCACCGACCCCTGGGGAACACCACTAGTCACAGGCCTCCAGCCAGACTCTGCGCCGCTGATCACCACCCTCTGAGCTCGGCCAGTCAGCCAGTTATCAACCCACCTCGCCGTCCACTCCTCTATCCCACACTTTCTCAGCTTTGCTAGTAGGATGTCATGGGAGACAGTATCGAAAGCCTTGCTAAAGTCAAGGTAGG
The DNA here is from genome assembly GCF_011077185.1 of Oxyura jamaicensis. NCBI lineage: Eukaryota > Metazoa > Chordata > Aves > Anseriformes > Anatidae > Oxyura > Oxyura jamaicensis. The sequence goes on from NC_048894.1 coordinate 54,747,301, forward strand.
CGACATTCACCGCTCTCCCCCCATCTACCCAGCTGGTGATGCCATCATAGAAGGCAACGAGGTTGGTCGAGCACGACTTCCCCTTGGTGAATCCATGCTGACTACTCCTCATAACATTCTTTTATTCCAGTTGCTTGGAGATGGCATCCAGAACAAGCTGTTCCAACACCTTTCCAGGGACAGAGGTGAGACTGACTGGCCTGTAGTTTCCCAGATCCTCCTTCCTGCCTTTCTTGAAGACCAGAGTGACAATGTCTATCCTCCAGTCTTCAGGTACCTCACCCATTCTCCAGGACCTTTCAAAGATGATAGAGAGCGGTTCAGCGATCACATCTGCCAGCTCCCTTAGCACACGCGGATGCATCCCATCTGGACCCATGGATTTGTGTGCATTGAGCCCACTCAGATGCTCCCGAACCACTCTCACGTCTACCAGGGGGAGCCCTCCATTTCCCAGACCCTTTGTCCTCTTGCTAGGGGTGAGTGTCCTTGAAGCAAAGACTGAAACAAAGAAAGCATTCAGTATCTCTGCCTTCTCGGCGTCTTCCGTGACCAGGACACCTCCCTCGTTCAGCAAGGGACCCACATTATCCCTAGTCTTCCTCTTGATGTTTACATACTTGAAAAAAACCTTATTATCCTTTATCTCTTTAACAAGCCTCATCTCTAGGTGGGCTTTAGCCTTCCTCGTTGTGTCCCTGCAGGCCCAACACGTCTATACTCCTCTCAAGAGGACAGGCCCTTTTTCCACATGTCATATTTCCACATTTCACATTTCCACATTCCTCTTCCTTTTGATCTTACTGATGAGCTCCTTGCTCTTCCACGCAGGGTTCCTGCCCCCCTTCCCTTATTTCCTATTCTTTGGGATGCACCGATCTTGAGCATGGAAGAAGTGCTGCTTAAATGTAGACCAGCTCTCACAAGCACCCTTGCCCTTAAGCAACCTAGCCTATGAGATACTCCCAAGCAGGTCCCAGAAGAGGTCAAAGTTGGCTCTTCGAAAGTCCAGGGTAGCAATCCTGCTTTTAGCCTTACTTCCTCTGCCTAGTTTCATCTGGAACTCCACCATCTCATGGTCACTGCATCCCAAGCTGCCCCCAACCTTCACATCCCTAACAAGCCCATCCCTGTTGGTAAGAGCAAGGTCCAGGAGCACCCCCCGCCTCATCAGCTCCTCCACCACCTGCGTCAGAAAATTGTCTTCAACGCATTGTAGGAACCATTTGGACTGCGCGTGCCTGGCCGAGTTGCTTACCCAGCAGATGTCTGGGTCCCCCATGAGGACCAGCGCTTGTGATCGTGAGGCTACTAGCAGCTGCTTGTAGAAGGCCTCATCGACCTCCTCCTCCTGATCTGGTGACCTGTAGTAGACCCCCCCAACAGTGTCCCCCATACCAGCCCACCCCTTAATTCTCACCCACAAGCTCTCCACTTGTCCTTCACCCTCCCCCAGGTGGAGCTGGGTACACTCTAATTGCTCCCTCACATAAAGGGCAACCCCATCACCTCGCTTCCCCAGCCTGTCTTTCCTAAAGAGGACATAGCCCTCCATGACAGCGTTCCAGTCATGCGAGCTGTCCCACCATGTCTCAGTGATCGCAATGAGATCATGGCCCCGCAACCGAACACAGATCTCGAGCTCATCCTGTTTATTTCCCATGCTCCATGCATCGGTGTACAGGCACTTTAGGGAAGCAGCAGGTGCAGTTACCCCTGGGGGGATGCAAGAAGAAGATACCGGATAGGGCATCGGGAACACTACCTTCCCTGAGGAGCTCTCAGACAATCCTATGGGAGAGCTCAGAGGTTTTTCGTATCTTCAGCAGTGACAGTAGTGACGACTACCCCCAGCCCTTCTCTGTCACTTTTAGCTCCCCTCCCTTCCCCCATCAAACCTAGTTTAAAGCCCTGGTAATCAGCCCAGAGAGCTTGCTCCCCAACACACTTGCGCCCCACTTGCTCAGTTGGTGTCTGTCCGCAGCCCACAGACCCGGCCTCTCAAAGAATGGCCCAAGATCAAAATATCCAAATCCCTGATCTGGACACCACCCCCTCAGCCAGTCATTTACCTGTCCCATTCTACTCCTTCTATCTGCATCCCAGTCAACCAGCGGGAGGACAGAGGAGAACACTACCTGCACCCCCGATCCCTTCAACAACCTCCCCAGGGATGCAAAGTCCTTTTTAATATTCCTCATTTTTCTAATAGCAGCTTCCCAGGATCCAACCTGAATGACAACAAGAGGATAGTAGTCCTCCGGTTTAATGAGCTGTGGCAGAGCCTTCCTAACGTCTCTGACACGTGCCCCGGGAAGACAGCACACCTCTCTGGCTAGGTTATCTGGGCGGCAGATGGCAGCCTCAGTGCCCCTCAGCAAGGAGTCCCCGATCACCAGGACTCTCTGCTCTTTTTTTTTTTTTTGGCACAGGTTACAATGCAGTGCTCCATCTGGCCCTGATCCTTATGTTTTGTACTTCCCCCAAACTTGACTCTCTTCTCGGGGTTGCTTCCCTGGTTCGGACTACTGTCCAGACCCTCAGCCTCTTCCACAACCTCCCCGAGAGCCTCAAATCTATTTCCCAGGGACACCGTGGGGGTAGGTAGCGCCATGGGTGTCGGGGGCAGATGTCTCTTTCTGCTCCAAGCTGAGACAAGGGTCCAGCCCCTTTTCTCTTGTGGACAGTCTAGCCCTCTGTTCTGCATGCGTTCAACAGGGGGAGCCTCTACCCCTTGTAGGGACATAGGAGAGGGCTGCCGAGCAACAACAGGGGCAGGGTGACATCTCCTATCTGTCACCCTCAGAAACTCCATCAGGCTGCCGATTTCTCTCTGCACCCCAGCAACCTGCTTGAGGAGATCCTGAAGCAGGGCACACCTGCACCCATGACAGTGTTCTCTTCCCTCAGGACCCAGGTGGGCCTCCAGATTCTGGAGCTCCCCGCAGTCACTTGTCTGGACTGCCACTTCTCCCTTCAGAGGGTCCACCTGGGTGCCCACGTGAGCCCAGAGAGGCAGCATATCCTCTGTTTGGGTTGCCGCCTCGGACCGACCGCTGCGACGGGTGCACACCATGGCGAGTTCTAGGTTCTCCTCCCTGCCCTGCTTGAACTGCCTGCGCTAACTGCCATACCAGTCCTGTTAGCATGTTTTCTGAGACTCCAGCCATCACAAAAACGGTGGCATTACAGTTCTCAATGTAGAAGACAGTGAAGAGAGTATTTTAAGCAACTTCTAAGTTGCCTTAAAAGGTCCGGGTATTAAAATGTACACTTTTTAAATATCATCAACCTACAAAATAGAAATATATATAAATATATATATACATGTATTCTTAGAAATACAGTAACTGACACCAACTAACTTTCAACTGGATAAGGCCCAAGTTTGCCAAATGGTTTACATTTTATTCAGAAAATTTGAGATTGTAATCATGTACAGTAGAGTACATAAAACATTTTATGTTAATTCCACTGCCATAAAAAACTATGTCAATAATATAGCTGTCATTAATCAGCTATGACCTCAAATAACAGGTAACTAATATTTCCATACAACCATATGCACAAGATTGAGATTTGCTGTTTTTAAACCTGTCTGAGTGACTTCTGAATGTTAGATGTTCACTTGTGGGGCCTGCAAGTGTTGGCCTGAAATGACTGTGTGCAAATATCCAACAGCTGTTCTTCTTAAAGTCTTGGTCTCATTAACAAATCGGAACTGCCAACAATAGATTCATATACAAATAAAAATCTGTAAGACTTCATGAGAACAACAACAACAACAACAACAAAAAATTATTTTTAAATTCCTCCAGTTCTGAGCTTGAGGATGTGCATGTAGACTTTACCAAAACAGACATTTTTAAAAAAAGTTTATCAGCTACAATTAGATGGAAGGAAGAAGACACAGAATGGCACTGTGGTGCGTATTTCCTATGCATCTCTTTGAAAGGCTTTAAGATTTTTTGAATATTGGTCAGATTAAAAATGTCTTTTAATAACAGGCACTTATTTCAGGTGCACATTGCCAAAAGCTATTTGCTCATTGCCAAGAGCCTTGTGGTATACTGAGGGTTTTATAGCAACAGATAATCATTAACTGTGGTGAGCAGCTTAACCCACAGTCAACTGATTGTATAGATGCTTATTATACAATATCAGAACAAAGAGCAAAACCCTTAAAACTCCTGGGGCACATTTGCCACAATAGTAACAGTTTATACTTTGTGTCTGCCAACCTAAAAATATCCCCTTCCCTCAGACACCTCCAATGCAAGGTGCCATTTCTGTGCTTTCTGATAGATAATTTATACTTAAAAGGCAATATTTTTAAATCCATTACCACATACACATATACACATATGCACATATATCATTCCACATTCTGAAATATAAATCAAGAAAAATTCTTATCCTGCTGTAATATTAACATATTACTTCCTGCTTTTTGCTACACTACACACAGAGTGTATATGTGTGTGCAATTCCTCATTTAACTTATCTTCATTTACTAGAGAACAGAATGTTAACTGATGGGAAATAGTTTCAGGTATGCACCAGTTGGCTCAGTTCTGAAAAATACATTTAACAGGAAGCCTATAGATTTTCAGATTAACTCTGTACATCTGTAACTAAAATCATAGGCCCAAATATTGTGTTCAGATCCACGTGTTTTGTGATGAACTGAAAGAGAGACAAAAGAATAACCACCTGACAAACAAACAAACTTCATAGCCAAAAAAGATCATTTCTATGGCCAGGTATTTTCACATGCTATTTTGTTTCCTCTCCGAGTATGATTTATAACCAGCTTTAAACAGAATTGAATATATAAAAAGCCATGTAACCTTTAGATTTCAATATTGCTGCCTCATTAAATTCATATTAATGTATACATAACAACATAACAACATAAAATTAATGACAAGATGCTTTAGTTGTCCATGTAGGTACACATGAGTAAAGCTAGAGAAGGATTTGATATAACAAGTAGAGCATATTAAACAATTTCCCTTATGAAAATTGTTTTCAAAATTTAGCATTGTCCTAAATGTTCTTTGAGTTTGCAGGGCATATAGTTCTTGGAAAATAAATAAATAAATAAATAAATAAGTTAAGATCAACAGACTACAGAAGTTTCCTGCAAGTGGAAAATGAAGTGCCTGCAGTCTGTGCTGTGACCTCTGTAAGAACTGCAAGACGTGGGAGAACAGGCTTCCCATTACAGCATCTACCATTTTTTAAGATGTAAAAAAGGTCAGCTCATCCACATAGTGAAAGAAAGAAAGAAATTTCAGAAAATAGGGTTGGGGGGGGAGTTAACTTTAACTCCTTTAAAGTTAAGGGACTTTTGGGTCAATGATAGTAGAGACCTAGCAGTATTTTATGTGGGACTCCAAGTTACAGGGAACTGTAAGGAAACATGATTATATTTTATTTTCATAAATGAGTGAGCTCAGATGGTTACATTTGTAACATCTATTTGGCATGGTTGAATTTCTGTTCCCATACTGAAGAAAAGCAAACTCCATAAACTACTGCTATTGTTTATGGAACAATACAGAGGTCTGAACCAGAGAACACTAGAAGGCTAAGGAATTCTGCAGGTATTCTGTGAGGAAAAAAAAAAAAAAAAAAAAAAAAAAGCAGTGAGCTCAGGACTGTGGGCTTTTTACTGTGCCTCAAGCTCTCACTCTATTAAAGGGGCAAATTACTTCCTTGTCTTAAAAAGATGTTTAAATAATACTTCTGAGATAATTTAATACATATGTTTACCTCATTAACTTTAAATGTTCACTAGTCTTTTGTAATACTGTTCTTAAGAGAGAGTACATGTTGACTCATACACAGATTCCTATTTCTGTGTTTGTGTGTAAAACAAAAAGAAACAAAACAGTCAAGAAATGTTTTGGCAAAGTGTAAGGGAATGAAAATTGCTTAGTTCAACAGCACATCAGCCTGGTACAGAGCCAGATCATCATAAGGACAGAGATAAATGTACCTGGTAATACCCATGCATAATGTGATTTACTGTGGAATTAAGTAGACTCTTCTGGCACATTCCTAGAAATGCTAAACCCTTAAACTGGCACACCCCACAGTAAAGCACTGAAATGCTGAGGACCCAGAATCCTCTTCTTAATATTGCTTTGCTAATATTTTTTCAAAACACTGCAACTAAGCACTGTTAGTAAAGCAGTTTGCTTCATTTTGCTGACAACCTGACTTTGAAGATTTGCTTAGCTTTATCAAGAGAAATCATTTCACCGTAATAGTCAGTATTCAGTTACCTATGAAAACAGTTTATTACTTTCCATAGTTACTGATGCCAATGATAATGTTATTAAAAAAAAACAGCTTCCCAAAACAATAAAAACAGCAAGCAGTTGAGGAAAGTAGAATAATCTGGGATAGTTTTATTGCATGACTGGAGACCTTGATTCTATTTAGGTGACTGTTTTTCTTTCATATATATATATATTTATATATACATATATGTAATCTTATCTTTGTATTTTAGCATTTATTAAGAATAAATAGATTTACTAGACTGAGTTTGTTACATTAAGATGGGCATTACTTCATTAAAAAAATATATTTTCAACCATTTCAATGGTATTTTAATGACTATGAATACTAAAAACAGTATCACAAAATTGTGCTTCTCTCAGAAACAACTTTCATTCACCAGAATGAAACTCTAACACCAGAACAGCTAAACATTTGCAATGTGAAAGCAGGCAGTCTTAACTTTTCTACAATTTACAGTATGCTGTACACATGGCGAGTTTTATAAAATTAAACTGAGCAACTTATAGCAATACTTCATACTAAGGGTTGATGCTTTCTCTTTTTCTCTAAAAGGTGTAATTTGAGGTTGAAGTATTTCTTTTCTCTGTTTTAGAAGCAGGAAAACTGAAAGTTAGTGCAGCAGAATGTGCTGTGAAACACATCATAGGTGGTGTGTGGTTGCTATTGGAACACAACTTTATTCTGTTTTCCTCCCATTCAGTCCATGCTGAGGACATTTCATGCTGTGAAGGAGCATAGGAGTTGACATGGGTCTTGAAGAAGTCCAGTGCTGACTAGCAAATACATCACATTGGCTTTACTACAGGACCATCTCAGATCCTACCTCCTGATGTTTACCTTGCACATCCATTTCACCTGAGGCTGAGAAACTTTCATTTGTAATTATTTCTATTCTAGAAGAAAGCTATTCATAACTGAACATAATTATGTTTTTGTTGTTATTTTAATTCTGAATACGTTTACTATAAACAAGAATAAATGATTCTTGGCAATAACTCCATAAATATATGGTATATGTTATTGGAGTGAGACGTCCAATTGACTTTTTGCCAGAAATTAAGTATTTGACTTCAAGGGCTGATACTAATTTTATGTTAGGTGGGAACAGATATCAGTTTTGTCAATACTAATTATGAGGCAAAAGCATTATTTATTTATCACCAAAGTATCAGAGCTAATCATTCCAACTTCCATAAAAATAAATAAACACAAATCAAATCAAACCAAAACGAAAACTTACCTTTATTAATAAAGGAACAGAAAATTAATACAACATTCATGAATCTATATCACCACAGTAAAACAGGAATAATCTAATCATCTGCTCTGTGTGATGTGTGTCTTTCATAGAACTCTAGCTGAGGAGAAAAGCACCTTACTAACTAGCAGAAAGAAAACTGAGTTGGACAGTGACATCTGTTTTGTAACAGATTTCACCTACGCTGCAGAAATTGCAGAATATCTGCACTTTAAAATTGCAAACGTGCCACACCTGGATCCTGAACAAACAATGCACAGCATGGGTCTCTTTCGGTGACTTATTTTTGATGAAATCATTGAGCCAAAGCAGAAAGCTGGAATTACAAAAGCAGCAGCCTGAATAGGTTTATTCCTTCTGCAATTACCTTGTCCCACTGAATGCTGCCTGTTTTATCAAAAGCTCTGACAACATTTTAAAACCCCTTCAGAGTAATTCAGATTGTTCAATGTAAATAAGCCACCAGCTTTCAAAGATCAAAACAGTATTTATTTTTTTTCTTAAAGATAAGAAAAAAACAATTTTTTTTGTTTTTTTTTTTTTTTTTTTTTTTTTTTTTTTTTAGAGATATGTATATAAGGTTCTAACTGAGAACTTCAACTGGACAAATGCATGACTGCAAAGGAAATTAAAAATGCATATGTTTTCCTGTATAACGTCAGAAGAATAATGATACAGCCCAGAATTTGATGTTGTATGGATGTATTGCCCAAAGTTCTCTGTAGTATATGTGATCCTTAGATCACATGACAAGATCTTATCACAGAAATTGATGGAATCAAAGACTCTCTTTTTCTGGCAGTGCTGACAGTATTACAAGGCCTTCCATTGCCAACCATAATACCCCATAGAGGACAGATCCACCTTTTTCATTGGTATGCTGAGAATCAACCTTTATTTTCAAAGCCGATTGAAGACTGGGAAAAATGGGATCTATCACGGCAAGCATAACCTCTTCTAGAGTGTAACAGGCAACAGAAATGTTCACGTTTTTTTGGTTTGGTAACATTGTACCTCTTCCCTTCCCTTTCAATATTTTATGGTGTTTTAACAGTAAACACAGCAAGAACAGAGTGGTATGTGTAATATAAATATACAAACTATCCAATTCTAAGGTTGAATATTATGAAAACTACATTAGCATCCTTGGTAAACTATTGGGCTGATGACTACAAAAACCTTTTGTTACAGTTTCCTTGAAGCATTATTATTATTATTTTGTTGTTGTTCCTCAACAAGATACATTTATCTAGAAGAAAGAAAATTCTAACCCTCGCCCATATATGTAATGTTGCTAAGGAAGGGCAACAAGTCCCAAATCTCACTTTTAGTTGAAAACTGTTCTAGTAGATATTAACCATTTTTGAGAGCACTGGCACAGGAATCCACAGGATCCACAGCTTTGGATCCAAACTTTTTGTAGCAGGGAAAGCTCAAATATTTGGTGTCACAACATTTTTTTTAGAAACATATGGAAGCATTCACAATATTTTTTCTCTATTTCTCTATAAATATTTTTTTCTAAAATATTTTTTCTCTATTTCTCTATAAATCCTGAAATATTTTTTCCATAGACAGATGAAATGTCCAAGAGTACTTAGAGCAATGGGGACTGGGAAGATATAGTTAAAAATTTTTAAAAACTCACTTGAGATAGGTAAAAAAGAGCAGCAACCTCAGTCTTCAAATCAGGGCTTCAGTCTGATTTTGCAAAATCTCTTCAAAATAGATGAACAAAAAGATGATATCTAGCTTTCCCTTTCAATACCAATATTCAAAACTTAATCCTTAACACTCCTATTCAGGCAATGCTCTGGAAACATTGAGATACATTTCTGTAGGCACAAATTTTTTAATGTCTAAAGTCAGATAATTTTCTCTCAAAATGCAAGAATGTCATCCTCCAAACACACTAAGCTGCCCTGCTCCTAAAGTTCAAGCAGAGTTCATCAGTGAAATCAGTGAATATCTGTGGGGCATGTGCTAGTATGTCTGCTCTCACAGCGTGATTAGTTTTCCTGATCTCCTGACCTGCAGGTTAATACCTTCATATAGCCAAGTAACATATAAGGCATAATGGGAAACATTAGGAATTGGGAGCTCTGGGATGATCTCAGTAGGGGAATCAGTACTATATTGATGATGGAAATGGGAGGAGGAATTCGGTGTGCATAGCCTTATCAGCCTTTCCCTCAAGGTAGGGATTTGAGAATACCAGATCTTAAACTCTGTGACCTATGTGTGCTATGACAACTCCTTTTTGCTTTTGGCTGCAGACTATATAAGCTCAATTGTCCTTTGAGTAGCTATTGTCCCTGGATAAAGAAGAACTAAAGCTTAGCCTACCTCCCTGTTATTGGTGCTCCATTGCCCTTGGTCTCTTCCACAATCACACAAAGTTAGGAAAAGCTAGCACATAGGTCTTATGAAGTGGTTATAACACTTACTAGAAAGTAAGTGTTATAACTGAGATGAGAATGATTTAATTAAAGGGAAAGGGAATGGGGAGAAAAAGAAACAGAAGAAACAACAAGGCTGCACGGAAGCACAGAGAGAAAGGGAAAAAAAGTTATTCTCTACTTCCCATCAACGAGCGATGTTCGGCCATGTCCTGGGAATCAGGGCCTCAAAATGCATAGTGGTTGTTCAGGAGGACCACCCTCCCCCATGAGAGCTCCCCTTTTTATTGCTGAGTGTGACATCAGGTGTTATGGAATATCCCTTTGTTTGGTTTAGGTCAGCTGCTCTGACGGTGTCCCCTCCCCATCACTTGCCCACCCCCAGCCTGCTGGCTCTTGGGGTCCTGATGCTGTGCCAGCACTATGCAGCAACAGACACAACACTGGAGTGATACCAGTGCTGTTCCAGCTACGAGTGCAGAGCACAGCACTGTGTGGGCTGCTGCAGGGAAAGGTGACTCCATCCCAGACAGACCCAACATAATACTGAGGGAAAGAAAACAGTCAACTCCAAGATGCACTTGGTTATTGAAGTCCCACTCCATCCATATCCACTCTTGCTGGTTAATTCAGGCAAGTCCTGCAGAAAAAGCATGCAGTTATCTGCCTTGGGGATGGAGGTTACATGGTAAAATAAGAATAGCTCTGGCAGACATGCAGACTTCAACTGCTGAAGAAAACTGGAGCTGGTGATAACTGGGGAGAAAAATTAATGTAATTTAACCATCAGATTGGCAATCTAGGAAACACCCTCTATGTAGCAGTGAAATTCAAGGATTGTGACTCCTCATTACAGAAAGGTAAAAGAAACTTAGTTTCACATCATTATCTATGTGAGCATAAGGTGATGCCAACAGAGAATGTGGGGGATGCAAAACAGTAAGCAAAAGAAGTTAAGTAACTACTCCTTTACCTAATGAGTGGCTAAGAGCAGATATGTTTGAAGAAAATATGTTTTGCCTGAGTAAGCACATAGAAACTGCTTTTTAATTTATTACACCAAATGGAGATACAGAAAGTCTTGCTGAAGGTCCAGATGGCTTGGGTTTTTAATTGGTATATGTAGCTCTTTTCTTCTTGCAGATTAGATGGCTCTCATCTGCACATAGTGAATTGAGTTTCCACAGGCTTCATGTTAAGTTACTGGGAACAGATAATTCTTTATTTGAGAGAGTACAATAGTCATGGGTGCAATTGATTCATCATTTTATTTATCACTAGCTTAATTCCAAAAATTCTACAACCAACAGTTTTTCTGGCCTATTGAAATTCTTCCTGAAACAACAACAAAACTATGTGCATAGAGGCATTTTCCCCACTCTCAGTAACTCAGGGAGCCAGGAAAAAGCAATCTCTCAGGATGCAAGAGAAAAGAAATACTGTGTCCTTAATTTATTCTACCTCCATCTCTGGGTAGAGAGAAAAACTTCTCCAGTAGAATGTTTACAAAGAGGAGAAACAGGGAAGTTAATCTAAACATCCACTGAAATGTGAGCCTGATTATGAAGCTGGGAACCTGAAACACTGTATGTGCTGCTATTTTGAGATCATCTGACATGTAAGAATAGTAGACCCTTCAGATGTTTCCTAGTAGACTGATGAGTTTTTGTTGTTGTTGTTGTTGTTGTTGTTGTTGTTGTTGTTGCTGTTTGTGCTTTGGGCTTAGAATTTTGCCCTGGTTTCAACTGGGATAGTTAATTTTCTTCCTACTTGTTTGTATGGTGCTGTGCTTTGAATTTTGGATGAAAATAATGGTGATAACAGATCAATGTTTTAGTTGTTGCTGAGCAGTGCTTACAGAGTCAAGGACTTTTCTGCTTTTCATGCTGCCCTGCCAGTGAGTAGCTTGAGGGTACACAAACAAATGGGATGGGACACAGCCAGGACAGCTGACGCTGAGTCCGAAAGGATATTCCTTATGATTTGATGTCATGCTCAACAGTAAAAGCCTGGGAGAGTTGGTCAGGGAAGGGGTGCTGTTGCTCAGGGACTGGCTGGGGATTTGTTGGCTCATGGTGAGCAATTGCGTTGTGCATTACTTGTTTTGTTTATTCTTATTTATTTCTTTTTTCCATTCTTTTTTTTTTTTTTTTTTTTCTTTCTTATTAAACTGTCCTTATGGGTTCTTGCACTTTTCTTTTCATTTTTCTCCCCCATCCTGCTGTTGGAATGGAGAGTGAGCAAACAGCTGTGTGGTGTTTAGCTGTCTGCTGGATTAAACCATAACAGATTTATGTATAAGAAACAGTAAGAACAGTTCAGCAGTCAGGCTGTATTGGAACAGAAAGGCATAATCAACTTCAAACACACAATAAAAACCGTATCTGCTAATCATCCACATTGTAAACCTCACATTTGTGACAATTCCTCTCAGTCCTAGGTGTGTGGAACTGTTTTCAGGTCTGAGCTTGCAGATCATCTAGTTCTAAGCCTGCCAGATCTGTGTTTGAAGTTTAACTATAGTACTGCTGCTATATCAAGCATGCCCACCAGCAGAAATCCTACAATTCCTTGCTTCTTTCTTCCCTTTCTTTCATGTAATTTCAAGAAACCACTTAAGAAGAAACAATACCAAGTATTAGGCCTTCTGGATCAAACATCTGCTTTCACATCCCATTTTTTTCACATCCCATAAGTAATCTCCTGTAACTGAAGGTAGCTCTTCAAGTATTAATATTTCCTAGCTACAATGAGGAGAGTTGTAAATAAACAGTATAATGAGGACAACCTTAATACATGACAGTGGTACCTTAAGACAGGACATAATGTGCATTTCTAAAATCCACATGTAAAAGGGATCTTCCTTATGTTATCAGCATTTTTTTTATGATCTTACCAGAGTTCCACTGTAGAAGAAACCAGAAGTTTAAGCCTCCACAGTATTCTTGTTTGATTTCAAAAACTTTTTTTTTTTTTTTTTTTTTTTTTTTTCCTATTGGAGCCATAGAATATGGTGCAATGAGAGCAAATGTACAGGAAGTCACAGGCCAAGCAAAAGAAAACAGTTCTGTTTTGGCTGGGTATCTGCTTTCTTCCATACTAATAGGATAAAGAAAAAATATGTAATAAGAAAAGTGAAACCAAACAAATGCACACACTGATAAATGAAATGTATTTTTATTATTCCTGCTTAGATCTTAACTTTCCCATTGTTCCACAGAAAGAGCTTTTAGCTTAAACAATTCTTATATACACTCTAAATATTTCAAAAGAAAACATTCATTATTTAAGCCTGGATGTCATTTTCTAACAGCTGAATGGCATTCTGCTTTTGGCTTTTATGGCCCTCTTCATGGGATTTTTTTATTTTATTTATTTATTTATTTTGTACTGTGTACTTGCTGGTAGTTCTTTTAACAGCAAGCCATCCAATTCTCAGATGACTTCTTCCTCTTTGTTCACAAGGCCACAGTACTGCACATGCAGATGGTGGCAGAATGTGGATGAGCCAAGACACAGTAGCACTACAGATTTTCCACAACCCACATTTTCCTTATCATACAACAACAATGGCATTATTTTCAGTATGTTCTCTACTGAATTAAGGATAAAGATCTTCCTATCCAATATTAGAAACATTCTTTTGAATTCAGGTGCTAAAAACCTAGCAGACAAACTAGCTATTCTTAAACCTTGGAATAGGTGCCATGCTGTCATCTGAAAAGGAAATGCTGGCAAAGGAAACAAGATCCAGATTGATGAAATCTCATTGACATATGAATCTTGTTATGAAGCTTGATATAAAATGATGGTTCTTGGGGTTCTTGCTCAGCTCTTGACATCCTTGAAACTTGACTTTAAGCTGCTAAACCAATTTAATCCCAGTATTTTTATAGGGACTTGGAGTAAGACTTTTAGCAACAATTCCACTCTTTATTCCTGGCTGTTGCAATGTTGACTTGTATACCAAGTAGCATGATTAAAACTGAGGTAGTCAACACTTTCTTTGTCTTGGTCTTCATTAAAAAAGTCTCCCACGCCTTTTTGCCTAGAGACAAGGTTCAAGAAAGAGAAAGCTACCAGTAGTGAGAAAGGATTAATCCAGTGATGGCTTGAGAAATTTCAGCCTATGTAAGTCCATACAACCTGCATCTGGGCATGCTAAGAAAGTTATCAAATGTCACTGTGACACTGTGTCACTATTGAAAGGCCATTTAATCAGTGAAGGTCCACAGTGACTGAAGAAACATAAATATGACACATCCTCAAAAACAGGTAAGAAGGATGTCTCAGGAACCTATAGGCTACTTTCTTTCACTTTGGTTCCTGGAAAATCTTGGAGTGAGTCCTCTTGAAACACATTTCTCAGCAGATGAAGGGAAAAAAAAAAAAAAAAAGGCAATGTGTGCCAAATATGCCAAAATATGTAGATTATTCCAAACTGGGGTTAACTGTCAGTATGCTCAGAGGTAAGGCAGAAATTCACAGTGAGATAGACAAGGTGGAGAAATGGGCAAGCAGTAATTGCAGGAAAATTCAACAAGGACAAATGACATTTCTGGAAACTTTAGGCAGATTGTGCCTTGAGGAAAGACAGGCTGGGGACTGGGTGGATGTGGAGCAGGTCTTCGACAGGATGATGAGAGACAATGGATACAAATTGAAACAAGATTATATCAGATTGATATAAGGAAAAACTTTTCCCCTGTAAAAACAGTCAAGTAGTAGAACTGCTTAGACTAGAACTACCAAGCTACCTGGAGAAGTTATGCAGTTCCCACCCCTTAGAGGTCTTCAAGGCTTAAATGTATAAAGCCCTGAGAAATCTTATCTCGGGTCAGTGTTGGCCATGCTTTGAGCAGGAAATTGGATTAGAGACCTTCCATGGTGCCTTTCACCCCAAAAGACCATGGTGCCTTTCACCCCAAAAGACATTGTGATTCTGTTTGTTGCACACACATCTGTGTAGCTTTCTCAACCCCTACACACACACTTATACTTTCTGCTTAAAAATACAAAAATACTGAGAAATCTTACATTCTTTAGTCATCTATTGTCAAAAAGATTCCACTGACCTATATAGTGCTAGAATAAAAGCTGTCACTACTGAGCTGCTGTCGTGTGTCCCCTTTTTTAAATTCCCTCTTTGTGAAATAAGATGGTTATAAATTTTACTCCTAAATTCAGATATCATTTTCCCAAGGAAATGTAAAAGAACACTAAAGCCTTTAGAACTCACAAAGAATTCATGTTCAAATCAAAACAAATTTAACAGAATTGTCTGTTCTTAACAGTGGGGTGGAAAAGGAGTTTTACTGAATGCTCTGTTTTGCTTCATATGGATTATTTAAACCACCTACCTCATAAATAGAATGAGTAACAATAAAGAAGGCATTTTGCCAGACAAAGATGACTTGTGAATACAGAACTGTGGTTAGTTTCATTTAAAGAAATTAACAGTAATGAGGTGGAGAAGATACATTTATTAAACATTAATGACACAGTTACTTAGCTAGAACTTCTTCCTACAGAGCCTACAGCTCAAAGAACCTACTCACTTGCTTCCCCACACACTTTACTAGTATGCTGCAGTACTACTAATCTAGATGGCATGTAAATAGAATATTGCCTGTCAGTGCAATATTGTATTTCTTTTAATAATTTCTAAGTATGTGAGTGTATGAGGCTTTGGCCTCAGAAATTCACATTTATCTGAGCCAGCCAAACCTCTGAAGTGTGGGAGACTGGGCCAAAAATTGTGAAAGGTTGCTGTTCTCATGGAATTTTTACTATTTCTTATAGTCAGGCTGGAAAACAAAAACAACAACAACAACAACAAAAAAAAAGGCTTATATTAAAAAACAATGTGCTTTTGCAAATTACAGATCTGAAACTGTATGGTTTCAGGTCCCATTTTTCCAAATTGCACTCCTGAGAAAAGAAGGAATGTCACTGACTTCTCTTACTGAGAGGTAAAGCTGCAGAGAAATTAATGCCAGGCAAGATGCAGCAAAACAGTATGCCTGCCAAAATCCTGAATCCTTTGCAATCAGGCTTTGAGCCAGGTCATAGCATTTAGAAGGCAACTGCAGCACTAAAAGATTGTCTCCCCATGGCAATATATTGGCTATTTCTCAATGCTGAAATTACTGAAGCTCACAGTAGTTTCCAGCAGCCAGTCCCTCAGGGTTGTTGTCCCATTTAAGTGACATTTATAAAGGTACCTTTTATAGTAGTACAATGAATTACTATTATGAAGATCCAAAGAGTGGTGATGGTCAATTGTTTCTCTTCTAGGTACTAGTGGAAAAAATTAACAGGGTTACAGCTGCAATTTTTTAAATAGATGTATCCATTTACTTAGAGTTCTGAGAAACCCTGTTCTACAGTGGTATAGGTTGCAAGTGAAAACAAGTGACCTGTAAATGTGCAGAGGCACTATCTGTACCAAATCTATTATACAACCATCCAACTGTCCTGAAAGTGCAACAGAGGCGATGTATACAACCCCATCCTCTGGGGGCACATGGCACTACATACACTGCCTGATTTCAGCAATTAACAGCTGAAGCTGAGACAAGACCTAGCATTATTATTTCCTACCACATGTTGCTTAAATGCCAAATAATGCATATATAAAGGTCATTCTGGAAATTCTTTGAAAGTCTGTGCCATGATACTTCTTTTTTTTTTTTTTTTTTTTTTTTTTTATAAAAAATCTTTATTTGTGTTCTAGTTCTATTGTTACTTTGGGATGTTCTAGCACTTCCAGCCAGAGTTTCTATCATGACTTACCTGGTAGTCAATTAACTCAAGGTAAATTCCAGTTAGAAAAGCCCCTAAAAGAAATGTAGCTTTAATTGTCAAGTTAATTTGAAAGCAGGACTTGAATTTTTTGAAGGAAAGGAGTCACTTTTGTGTGTGTGTGTGTGTGTGTGTGTGTGTGTGTGTGTGTGGTGAAAAGAGAAAATTGTTATATTTATAATTGTTATATTTATATATCTAAATCTCTATAGCTAATGTTTATTAGTGTAGATAGACTTAATATCCTCTAGGAAAATCAGCAGCTGATGTAAACATTAAGTGTAATGTAGCACAGTGAGGATGCCCCTACTCAGCTTTTATTATTTGTTTGATGAAAGCCATGCTGTACAATGATCAGGGTTCAGGACTAGAAGGTCAGGACATCTGGGTTTCCTTCTACACTTTATAGCTTACCCACAGTTTGACTCCATAACAATTCACTCACTTTTCTGAAGGTCAGTATTTTCTGTTAAAATGATTTAGCCCATGATGCAGCAAGAGGCCACCATGTAAACCAAAGGGCCTTGCAAAGAACATGAGAGACCAAAATCCTTCTAATATTCTTACAAATTACAGAGAAATCCATCTGTACTCCAGAAAGCTGGAAAGGCATATGCAAGAATATCAAACAAAAATAGATGACTCTCTAAAACAGGTTATTTGTATTGTCTTAAATTTGTTTGCATCGTAGTTACCTTCATTCCTTGTTTAATGAGATATATGTTCCAAACTGTCCTTGCACCAACTGATTTATTCCATGTGTCCTCTACATACGTTAGTTCCTAGAAGCAAGCATTCAGTAGGAACAACTAAGGTAGCTTTGAAGAGGTTGTAAGATTTTGGTTCTTTTGTTCCCACCTTCACATTAAACATACAGTAAAAAGAAGAATAAAATTTTGTTTATGTAGGCAGAACATGCTTTTGCAGGCCAAAATCAGTAGGACTTTATCTTCCACTTTAAGTTCAACACACACACACTTTGCAAAAAATAAAAGTAGCTCAAGAAACAAGGCTGAAGTTTTGAATATGAATAGCATCACCTATTCATGATAGCAGTCATAATATTTGCTAGTTTAAAGTGACAGAATGAATAATATATTTGAGTAATATAACTTATTAACATTAGCACTATTCTACATGTCTGGGGTCTTGTACCAGGTAGAACGGAACAGGCTTATTAAAATATATGTATATATATAAATAAACTAGACAAAAATAACTGAACAAGTAGATCTGACATTCTGACATTCTGACATTCTGATACTGCTTTGTTAAAATCCCTCTTGCATCCTGGGAGGTATCACTAAAATGAGTAAAATTGGAAGTGAAATAAAATGGATTAAAGAGAGCATACTGGTCATAAAGTGCATAATCCTTCATCACTGGAAACATCAATCTCTCTTCTACTTTAAACAGATAAATGTTATCCCAGAGAAATATGTTATCCAATGAGAGAGTTTGTTCTTCAAAGTAATAAGAATACACTTGCGGAGATGTGAGAATTGCTCTTTGCCTACATGAGCTCTAGGGTTTAACAAAAAGAAAAAAGCTCAGTTGCCTAGGGAACTACACTACTTCCTCTGCTTCTCATAATACTTGTTTCTTTTACTTTTTCCTTCCTTTTCTACCTTTAGCTTTTTGCCTGTTCTACATACACTTATAGGAACTAAGGTACACAGAAATAGAATCTGTACAAATATTTTCAAATATTTTGCCTTCACACATCAATCTTTTGCAGTTTGGAAAATCTGATTCCTGACAAAAATAAAATAGCACAGTGGAAACTCACTTCAATGACTAAGCAAATAGTCTCATATCTTTTAGATACAGATGACTGGCAAGCTTGTTAATGATCTAGTCTTACTTGGAAGCTGGGAACACACAGTGCTTATGATAGATACCACTGTAGTTAACTGTGCAAGGGCTTCTGTTGCTAAATGTGTGCCAAGTATACTAAACTAGTTTAAAGCTTCATTTTTTTAAACCATAAAGGGTTAGTGTTAACTTGTTTTACTTTGCTCTGAAATTGACTCAAATGCAGACACAATGAGGTTAGGATACTAATATTTTCTTGTTTTTTCTTGCCCTCTCTGTCATCTGGACCTGTTCTTCATCAGTGCAGAAATGTTTATGGGAGAGGTCAAGACTGGAGGTCAAGATTGGGCTGCAGTCACTATGCCCTGATGTGAGGGCCCAGAGACAGCAATCTTGGAAGACCCACTTAGAGGCCACTGATGTTCGAAGCATCCTTGGGCTAAATTAAGGTGACATAACACCAAAAACTCAATTGAAGAGTTGTATTGATGGCAAAAGCTATTCTGGCAGTAACTGATTAAACCTTATTGTTTATAACAGTAGCTATTTAAACCTTGTGATTTTACAAAGACCTTAATGGCCTGTAACATACAATGAAGTCTCTTGGGTTTACGCAGCAAGGGTAAAATAGCAGGGGACTGCAGGGGTGGCCTCTGGAGAAGAGCCCAGAAGCTGCCCCGTGTCAGATCAGAGCCAGCTCCATCTGGCTCCAAAGGGAACCGCTGCTGGCCAGAACCATGCCAGTGAGCAATGTTGGTTGCACCTCTGTGAAAGCAGATTTAAGAAAGGAAAAAAAAAATAAAAAAAAAATGCTGTGCAACAGTAGGTGAGAGAGTGAGGAGTGAGAAACATCCCTGCAGACACCAAGGTCAGTGAAGAAGGAGGGGGGGGAGGTGCTTCAGGCACAGGAGCAGAAATTCTCCCATGGCCTGTGGAGAGGCCCCCTCGTGGAGCAGTCTGTCCCCTGCAGCCCATGGGTTCTGTGGCTGAGCAGATCTCCACGCTGCAGCCCATGGTGGAGCCCCCGGTGGAGCAGAGTCCAGTTTTACCATAGCAGGGTAAAACCACCACATGAGGAAAGAGGGTAAGTTAGAAAGGCAGAAGTAGAGGAAATGTTGGGATCACCACCTTGGGTTCCAGAAATGTCTCTTGTCAAGTTCCTTTTTTTGTCTGTGATGGTGGTTGGTGCACATGTGGCCCCTCTGAGTTATTTTATTTATAAGCTAGTCTACATCTCCAGCTCTCACTGTGTGTGCTAATTATTCCAAACATGTTTCCCAGGACCTTCCTGAGAGAAGATCAGCAGGGGGTTTCTAATGCCTTTCCTCCCCCAGCTGCCAGAACCACCTGGCACCTGTGGTGCAATTGCCTAAAGTAACTAGGAAAATAAAACTAACATTCACATTTTAAAGAAAATGTACAGCATTGAAGAGGCTTTCAGGGTACAGCGTAGCTGCATTACCTGAGCATTCCCTAGGCTTCCAACCTTAGATGCTATCGCAGTGGGGGAACCTGGTGTGCTGGCTATAAGGAACAGTATGGAGTGTACAGTCGAGTGGAGACACCATGGCTAGGCTCTGTGACCAGGTGGGGATTCGATTTTTCTTGTGTACACCGAGATCGATAAACCACGCTTTTTGCTACCCTGAGCCAATGACTTGTCATGTTTTGACAAATGTTGTTCTCTAGTGTACTTTTGCTCATTGTAATATCATTATAATACCAACACACCTCCATCCCAAAAGCTACATGCCTCTAAGGTGCGACCATCCCTCACTGACCATGTGTTCTGAATTTCACAGAGTCCATTCCTTTAAACGGAGACGGGAAAACTTTTCATCAATCATAACTAAGATATGCTTGACTAGAGTCACTAAAGCTCCACCTAAAAGATAGAAAATAATATAAATTGGCCTAAGAGAGAGGGGGTGTTCGGGAAGATACTATCATTGGGGAATATACTGTCATTAGGAAAGATACTAAGATACCATCATTAGGCAAGATACCACCATCAGGGGAGATACCATCACGAAGGAATACACCACCCCAAGGACCTCATGACTCCTGGGATCAGTCAACGGGCTGAGCCTCTCTTCTCCCCCCCCCCATTAGGACTCCTTTGGGTGACATTTGAACACTTGGTTATACTGTGTGTCTCCGCAGAAACTTAGAAATCTCTACAGAGTATTTTTGCCTTTTAACGCGTTAAATTCCAGGCTGCGCACCTGTGTATTATATGTTATTGGTGAATCCATGACTGTGGTAGTTCAGTGCTCTGAATCCGACCAGACCCATAATGGTTAATTGGCTACACCCCTTAATGCAACAGCACCAAAATGTCTCATATTGTTACCTAAGATAAGAACCAGGCATTGCACACTGGGTAACAAATCCAAACTTCTTATCAGACAGCAAGAAGAACTGCAGGCCAGTCAGTCACACCTCTGTGCTTGGCAAGATCATGGAGCAGATCCTCCTGGAAACTCTGCTAAGGTACATAGAAATAAGGAGGTGATTCACCAACCAATTCAGCCAACATGGCTTCACTAAAGGCAAATTATACCTGACAGATTTAGTGGCCTCTTATGACAGAGTGTGGTGGTTTTACTCGGATGGACAGCTGAGCTCCACCTCAGCCACTCTCTCACTCCCCCTCCTCAAAGGGAAAGGGGGTGAAAATACTATGAAAAGCGCTCAAGGTTTGAAATAAGGATGGGGAGATCACTCAACAGTTATTGTGACGGGCAAAATAGACTCAGAGTAGGAAGACAGTAAGATTTATTGCCTATTACTAACAAGCTAGAGAAGTGAGAAACAAAGGAAAGAAGCCAGAAAAAACCTTCCCCCCATTCACCTTCTTCCACCTCCTCCCCCCAAGCGGTGCAGGGGAATGGGGCTATGGGGTTTGTGATCGGTCTATAGCACTTTGTCTCTGCCGCTCCTTCTCACTCACTCTCTCCCCCTGTTCCAATGTGGGGTCCCTCCCACAGGATGCCATCCTTCCCTAACTGATCCTGTGTGGGCTTCCCACAGGCAGCAGCTCTTCAAGAACTATTCCAGATATGGGTCCGTACCATGGGGTCCATCCATCACCCAGGAGCAAACTGCTCCAACCTGGGTCCCCCACAGGCAGCAGCTCCTGACAGGTCACCTACTCCTGTGTAGGCTCCTCTCAATGGGCTACAGGTCCAGCCCAGAATTTGCTCTGGTGGGGGTCCTTCACAGGCCACAGCCTCCTTCAGTGCAGGTCCACCTGCTCCACTGTGGTCTCCTCCATGGGTTGCAGCGTGGAACTCTGCTCCACTGTGGTACTCCATGGGCTGAAGGGGAACAACCTGATTCACCATGGTCCTCTCAACAGGCCGCAGGGGAAATTTTCAAAGGCGCCTGGAGCACCTCCTTCCATTCCTTCTTCACTGACCTTGGTGTCTACAAGGCTGCTTCTCACTCCTCTCTCTCCCAGCTGCTGTTCCCCAGCAGTTTTTCTTTCCCTTTCTTAAATATGCTCTCACAGAGACGCAAACACCATTGTTTATTGGATCAGCTCTGGTCAGTGGCAGGGCCTTAATCTAACATGGGGCAGCTTCTGGAGTCTTCTCACAGAAGCCATCCCCATGGCCCCCCTGCTACCAAAACCTTGCCATGTCAACCCACTACAAAGGGTTACAGGATTTCTGGATGAGGAAAGCACAAGTGATGTCATCTACTGGACCTTTGAAAAACATTTGGCAAAATTCCGCACAACATTCTTGTCTCTCAGCTGGAGAGAGATGGATTTGATGGATGGACCACTTGGTGGATAAGAAATAGGCTGGGTGGTCACACTCAAAGAGCTGTCAACAGCTCAATGTCCAAGTGGAGATCAGTGATGAGTAGCATTCTGAGATTTGTTTTGGCACCAGCACTATTTAACACCACTGTTAGCAACATGGACAGTAGGACTGAGTGAACCCTCAGCAAGTTGGTGGATGACACCAAGCTGAGCAGTGCAGTCGACATGCTGGAGGGTAGGGATGTCATCCAGGGGAACCTTGATAGGTTTGAGAGGCGGGCCTGTGCAAACCTCATGAAGTTCAATGAGACCAACTTCAAGGTCCTGCACCTGGGTTGGGATGATCCCACACAAGAATACAGGCTAGGCAGTGAGTGGACTGAGAGCAGCCCTGCAGAGAAGGACTTGGAGTTATTAATAGATGAAAAACTGAGTATGAGCCAGCAATGTGGACTTGCAGCCCACAAAGCCAATCATCACCTCCGCTGACCTGCTGGCTGTGCTCTTTTGATGTAGATGAGAATACAATTGGCTTTCTGGATTGTCATTAACAGCTCATATCTATATTTTTTGTTTGTTTGTTTTCCAGTACATCTCTGCACGGCTGCTCTTAATTAATTCCTTACCCATTCTGTACTGATGTTCAGGATTGCCCTGATGCAAATGGCAAATCTGCTGAGGGTGCCCTCAGTCATGTCACCAGTAAAGATATTAAACAGTACTGCTCCCATTACAGACCCCTGAGGGACACCACTCACCACTGGTCTCCATCTGGACATTAAACCATTGATTGCAACTCTGTGGATATCACAATCTAGCCAAATAGTTACCCACCAAGTCATCCACCCCTCAAATTCATATCTCTTGAACCGAGAGACGAAGATGTTATGTGAGACCATGCCAATGACCTTACAGAATTTTACATCAGTTGCAATTCCCTTGTCCACCAGTGCTTTCACTCTGTCATACAAAGTCACCAAGTTAGTCAGGCATGATTTACCCTTATGTCAAGCCATGCTGGCTGTCACCAATCACCTCCCTGTCTTCCATATACCTTAACATGATTTGCAGTAGGACCTCTTCCATGGGCATAGAAGTGAAGCTGACTGTCCTGTAGTTCCCTCTTTGCCCTTTTAAAAAATGGGGCTTATGTTTCCCCTTTTCCAGTCTCTGGGTTCTTTTCCAGACCGCCATGACTTTTCAAATATGATGGCTTAGTAACTTCATCAATCAGTTCCCTCAAGGCCAAAAATGGGCTTTTGTGCATTTGTGTTTCTCAGATGGTCTCAAACCTGATCTTCTTCTATGATGGATGGGACTTCATTCCCAAAGTTCCTGCCTTGAGATTCAGGGACATGCGAGGTATGGGAAGAGCAGTAGCCCATGAAAACTGAGGCAAAATAGTTGTTGAATACCTCAGCCTTCCCCATGTCAGTTGTAGCCAGATCCCCTATCTCATTCATCAAAAGGGGTACAATTTCTTTTGCCTTCCTTTTCTGACTGTTGTAGCTGTAGAAGTCCTTATTGTTATTCTTCACATCCCTTGCCAAGTTTAGCTCATGCTGTGCTTTGGCTTGCCTGATCTTATCCCTGCACTCCTAGGCCTTATCCATACAATCTTACCAGGATGTATGTCTCTGCCTCCATGGTCTACACATTTCCCTCTTGCATTTCAGCTTAATCAGCAGGTCCTGCTTCAGTCATGCTGGTCTCCTGCCTTCCTTGCTTGATTTCTTGCATATGGGAATCAAGAGCTCATGTGTTCTAAAAAAAATGTCTTTAAATATCATTTCAAAAATAAATATTTTTAATAATAGCTAAATGGGCTGTAAATGGTGGTCCAGAGAAATTGTGGGTGCCCCATCCCCATCCCTGAAAGTGTTCAAGGACAGGTTGGATAGGTCTTTGGATCTACTGGGATATGCCCATGCCCATGGCAGGAGGTTGGAACTATATGATATTTAAGGTCCCTTCCAACCCAAACCATTCTACGATTCTAACAAAATAGGGACCAATATGCTTTTGTTTTGTGGATACCATATTCCCTTTCTTCATGTATGAAAACTTGAAATTAATTTGGTGTTTTGCTAAATTGTTCATGTCATTCACTTCTTCCAGGTTATTTGACTATTTAATATTTGATATCTGATATTGTACAATACTTATGAAGTACTTAATTAGTGACTGAAAGATACTTATGAAAGATGCACAATATTATGAAAGAAAAATATAATGAATCTGGACAGAATCTCATAGTAATTGAACATCTAGAGTTACATAGCACCTCTGCTAGTTAACCATTTGCTTTAGCAACAGATTTTTTTAGTGCATCTAAGCCTCATAGATGCTGCACCATAATATTGCACACTTGGAATTTTTGTTTCAGTGTTCAATATTCTAAGAAAGAACAAGCATTTCTGCTCCATGAGAAACACTGATTTAGTGTTGATTTGAAAAGATCAATCTGAAAATGGATCTAAAATGGAACTCAAATTTTAAACAGAAATGATGAGAAGACAAAGTAGAAAAGACAGTAGACTTGAACAACATTTAAGAATGATATCTACTCAGTGCTTTTTCTAGAGAATTTTCTATTTCTGAATTTCTCTGTTGGTGTTACAACATTGCAGTGTTTTCTGAAGACAAGTGCAGGATCATGGAATAATACAGAATATGAATTAGATATGCTGCAGTCCATTACATCTGAATGCACTTTCCTCAGCAACTAGCTTATCAAATAAATACTGCCCCTTTTTCTGCTTGTTCCTGAATAGACTTGGTTTTCCTAAGTTTATTATTAACAAATTATGTTCAATGCAAACAAAATAAAGGCTATAAAATGAAGGCTAAAGGCTTCATTTGTATATTATCTAATTCTGATTAGTCACTATTACATTCTTTTCCTTGGTCAAATGATCTAATGTAAGAAGACAGTGTATTTTATGTTCAGATGTTTTTTGTTTCAGATGTATGGTATGGTATGGTTTGGTTTGTCTTTTAATTCTCTAGTGAGACAAAGTAGTAAGAATACCAGATAATTTAATTAAATATATATTTTTGATAAACTTTCAAGAAACAAGAGAGGAGGAGAAGGAACCAGAAAAGAAAAGAAGAAGTAGAGAACAACCATAAAAGGACAGAAAAATGTCCAGTTTTTATTTTAGTTGTGTATCATTTCAATTGGTTTACCCAGCAAGAAATTAGATGCATCCAATTGTTTCTTCTTAATTGCATTGGAGAAAAAAAATGTTTTCAAAGTCTGCCCATAAATATTCTAATTTGAACATACAAACTAGACTGCCCTGTTTCTTGTACACAGAAGAATGAGCAAAGCCTGTTCTTCCACAGATTGGTTTTACATATCCAATATTGTTGAAATGATTCAAGGAATTGCGACAATGTACACAACACACTATGCCTTTAATCTCCCTCCTTCATGAGATCTGGCTATTTTCTGGTTCAGTTCCTTAAAGCAGATACTATCCTGTCTTAATCAGGCAGAAATATCCATCATTCCTTTTCATACTATGATTTTACAGCACTGTCAATATTCATCATAGCAGTGAAAAATCAACTCTTGGATAGTATATATATATATATTGAGTTCAGCTTTAAAAGAAGTGTGCAATTAAAAAAAAACCTTACAACAGTCAGCTTTGTATTCACTGTAAACCAAATTTTAGAAGTCCCTAAGGCATTTGTACAGTGGAAAACGTGACATGCAATTATGCACAGCAATTCTTCTTTCCATAACATTCTAAGAAATGTATCTTCTCAGAGTTGGAAAGTAGTAATCAAAGCTTTGACACAATCTGATCCGATGGTGATCATGCAGGTCAAAAGTCCTGCTAGGAATATACTCAGAAATAAAAAACCCATAGGCTGTGCCAGCTCAATGGGTATCATCCTTGAAAGAAACTATTATTCATAATGGACTAATTCTCCAAGAAAAGTATTTCTTAAACAGTCTGCTCTTTATGCATCATAACGTAAGCTTAGCTGTCCCTGAAGGAAGCCTAGGTATAATTAACTTTTGTAGCTAATACAGCAGAAAAGTAAATTGAGACTACTACCAGAGTACTTTCTATACCTATATAGAAAAGAATGTTACTTGTTAAATTGTGTTCTTGCTCTGATTTGTAGGCTGGTTTTTTTTGTTTGTTTGTTTGTTTGTTTGTTTTTCCTTCTACGGTCTCCTAACAGCTCTCAAGTGTTTACTGAGAATGGCCTTACCTTATTACTTGTTTTTCTTATAGTGTCGTTTAAACTAAATCAATATAACCATACATAAACATTCTAATAAGGCACTCAGTATTCAGGTTCATTCTTTTCTAGCACTGCCACAGTCAGATTTTCAAGAAGTTTTACAGAAACTGAACAAAATGAAGGGAGAAAATGAAAAACTGTCTGGTATTATTAGAAATGTCTCTATCTATATGAAGAGGAATCTTTTAAGTCTTCCTATAACAGATTACAAAGAAACATGTTGTTGGATAAGTAGCATGAAATTCAAGCTATTCCTTAGCCTTTGTACAACTTAAAAATGTATGTTTTATTTAATCAATATGGCTTCCATTTCTGTCACACCTGAGATACCCCGGTTCATATTTGGAAATTACACTGATGTTGCATTTATTATTTTGCAGATGAAGAATGGGGTACAATAGTCTAAGAATCAGACATTAAAGGAATATACCCTGAGAAGGAATAAATGATATAAACATACTCCCTTAGAAAAGCTACATTTTTCATTATGGATATAGAATCATTCCATCCTCTGTATTTTTCTTAGACTTTTTTTTTTTTTTTTTTTTCTCTGAAAAGTTGTCTATCTGCAACAGTTTCTTCTGATAAACGAATGTGGAAAGATAGCCATCAGTGTTTGGTTATCTAAGGTAGAGCAACATACATTTTTTGCAATAAAACAATGTGAGCGATGCACTGACTGTCACGTTCCAGCCTCTAATGAGCCTCTGAGGATCAAATTGTAAATAAATTATGGACTTCTTATCTACCAAACTGACAGTAATCAATTAATCATTGTTTTTTGGCTGCCATAAGTGCTCCGAATAAATTGGTTTTATGAGATATTTATGATTTGACAATCAACACACCCCCACAGGATTAAGATTAATTGTTGTACTATTTGTAGCAAACCAGATAATGCAGTTCAACCTTAGTAATAAAAGAAACTTAACATTCAGCAAGGTTTTTGTGCCATTTGTTTTCTAGTTGGAAATTCAGTACACAATCCAGGATTTTAATAAATGAGCAATAATAATAATAACAACTGCAACAACAAAAATAATAACAACTATAATAATAAAGAATAAAGGTATTTCAGGCCAAAGTAGGCCTCGAAAGAGCTCTCTTGAAGGATACAGTATTTTCCTAAGAAGACAATTGTTTTATTGCATGTAAATATGGAAATTATAGTGTTGGATTGACGTAGTGATATTCGGTCATATATTTCCACATCAATAGATTTTTTTTTAAAGTGGCAGTGAAATGCTTTTCTCTTGGAAAGGAGCCTCCCTAATTCTCCACACGGTGATTGATGTTTTAACCCACCTACACCATTTACTGCCTTATGTCCATTCAGTGAGCATTTTTATAGTTCCAAATTCAGCAGGAATATTAACTCTTTCCAAAATATTAGTGATACCTAGCCATGAGCCTCCCTGTAGACAACGGAGGAGGAGATCATGATGGAATAGATATCCACACTGTAGCCCATGGAGGACCTGATTCTGAAGCAGGTGGATTATTTTCTATGGGAACTGTGGCTCATAGACAATCCACACTGGAGAAGGGAAAAAGTGTGAAGAGGAAAGAGTGGTAAAAAAGAGTTTTTATGGACTGACCATAGCCTCCCTTCCCCAACCTCCTGGGAAGTCAAGTCAAGTCTGTTTTGCCTGTGACAGCAACTGGTAAATGATTTCCCTGACTACCTCAACCCAAAAACTTTTATATCTTGTTTTCTTGCCTGGCCTGTTGAGAGGGAGGAGTGAGGGCAGATGGGTAGGTGTTTGGTAACCTACAACATGGAAACCTACAAGAACAGTTTACATAGCCTTTGTTATAGATGGATTTCCCTGTTGAGTTAGCACACCAGTTACCAAAGAGATCCAGTCAGTGTGTCATAACTTATTCATAGGATGCTGAGAAAAACATTTGCTTTCTTGTTGCACAGGACTGTTCCTGTGATTGCAGATTTCCACACAACAGCTTAAAGAAATGTTGTGGAAACTGCTAAATTATATAATTTAAAACAAACAAACACAGTGCATCCAGACTGAAAGAAGGAAATCTTTAATTCAACTACTTGCCTTACTTTACTGCAGAATTTCCTTTATTTCCCCCCTCCCCGCCACCCTCCTACCCCCCCCCTTTTTTTTTTTCCTTTCTTTCTGCTTAGGGATACCTCCTTTTACAACAGGTGTTACAGAACAGGTAACATTCTCTTGGATGAGACAGAACATTACACTTAAAGGTTAAAGCAGGGAGTCTCTTTCCAGTCACAGGTTGACAGAATAACAGAATTCCTGACAATTCCATGTCTGGAAAAAACGAACAGCAACCTTAATATTCATGAAGTAAAGGGTAAAACAGAAGCATCTTTGTCTTCCACTGACTTGTGCTTGTTTGTTTGTTTTTCTGTAACTAGAACAGAAAACAATATGTCTTGCTGCTCTATTCAGTGCATTCCCTCCTCTTCCTGTGCTTTCTTCTCCAAGTTATTTAGCGTAACCTACATTTCCAACAGGATGGTTAATCAGTCCAGAAGCTACTTGAAAAAACAGCATTTTTTTTCTTCCGTGTTTCCACTGTAATTTTGGTACTACTGTAAGACCACTGTGTAGACTGAAAGAGCTAAAGGGAAAAGCACAGTACTTGCTTCTATAACTTCCAATCTGCAACTGAAATGACTTTTTATTTATTCCCACATACTTATTAAACAATTCTGAAGTTACCTGTGATTCTAAAAAAGCTAACCTTGCAAAAGCATATAAAAACAAACAAACAAACAAAACAACAACAACAACAACAACAAAAACACAGACATTTCCTTCACAACATAGCAAAGCAGACTTCAAATTCTTGATCAAGGCTAGAGTATAAATATTCATAATGAAAAAAAAAATATATATATATATATATAGCCTCTTCCCCTACCCCCTTTGCTAGAATCAAAGAATCCCAGGATAGTGGAGGCTGGAAGTAGTCTCTGGAGATTTATCCAGGCCAACTCTCCTGCTCAAGATAGAGTCAATTACAGCAATTTTCTCTGAATCTTGTCCAATATTTTGAGTGCCTCTGTACTGGGTTTATATGGCAAGGGTAAAATAGCAGGGGGCTGCAGGCGTGGCCTCTGGAGAAGAGCCCAGAAGCTGCCCCGTGTCAGATCAGAGACAGTTCCATCTGGCTCCAAAGGGAACCGCTGCTGGCCAGAACCATGCCAGTGAGCGATGTTGATTGCACCTCTGTGAAAGCAGATTTAAGAAAGGCAAAAAAAATGTTGTGCAACAGTAGGTGAGAGAGTGAGGAGTGAGAAACATCCCTGCAGACACCAAGGTCAGTGAAGAAGGAGGGGGAGGAGGTGCTTCAGGCACAGGAGCAGAAATTCTCCCATGGCCTGTGGAGAGGTCCCTCGTGGGGCAGGTGGATTTGGCCTTACGGAGGCTGCAGCCTATGGAGAGCCCCTGCAGGAGCAGACTCTGGGCTGGAGCTGTAGTCTGTGGACTACACACAGACCCACTCAGAAGCAGGAGATCTTGGGGATGGGGTGGAGGTTGGGGGGATGAAGCTGCCACCTGTGGGGGACCCAGTTTGGAGCAGTTTGCTCCTGACAGATGGACCCCATGGCATGGACTCATACAGGAGCAGTTCTTGACGATCTGCTGCCTGTGGGAAGTCCATGCAGAATCAGGAGGGACCCCATGTTGGAGCAGGGGTAGAGAGTGACTGTGAAAGGGCTGTGGAGATGAAGTGTCATGAAGTGACTGACTTCAGTCCCCATTCCCAATTCCCCTGCTCCACCTGGAAGGAGGACATGGAAACGGGTGGAAAGGTGGGGGAAAGGTGGTTTTGATTTGCTTTTAATTTCTCACTGCTCTAGTAGTGCACTGCAGACTGTGCTTGGAACTAGCTATCTAACTCCTTTGCAGACTCCCTGACATCATGCAGCCTTCTCACCACCTCCTGCAGCTCAGCCACCTGGTGCTCGGGGTTCTCCACCCAGGCACACCTTTGGCACGCAGGTCTGCTACCTGTCCCTGCCACAGAAAAAACATTATAGGCACTTCCTACTATAGTTCTGCACTGCAGCCTCTCCCTTTATCAGCTCTTTCTGGGGGAAAGCATCAGCCACTGATGTGTTAGATGATTCAGATGCCCCAGCTAGAGGCACAGTTTTTTTGTGGTATAGATCCATATTGGAACAGTTCTTGAAGAGCTGCTGCCTGTTGGCAGCCCATGCAGGATCAAATCAGGAAGGATGGCATCCCGTGGGAGGGACCCCACGTGGAGCAGGGGCAGAGTGACTGTGAAGGAACAGCCGACACAAAGAATTAGGGACTGACAGCCCTTATTCCCCATTTCTCTCCACCACTTGGAGGGACATAGGAGAGGGTGGATGGGGGGAAAGGTGTTTTAAGTTTGTTTTGAGTTTCTCCCTGCCCTAGCTTGTTAGTAATAGGGCTTGGTACTGGGGCCAGTCCTCTTTAACATCTTCATTGATGATCTGGACGAGGGGATCGAGTGCACCCTCAGCAAGTTTGCAGATGACACCAAGTTAGGTGCGTGTGTCGATCTGCTCGAGGGTAGGAAGGCTCGGCAGGAGGATCTGGAGAGGCTGGACCGATGGGCCGAGGCCAACGGTATGAAGTTCAACAAGGCCAAGTGCCGGGTCCTGCACCTGGGGCCCAACAACCCCAAGCAGCGCTACAGGCTGGGAGATGAGTGGTTAGAAAGCTGCCTGGCAGAGAAGGACCTGGGAGTATTGGTTGACAGTAGGCTGAATACGAGCCAGCAGTGTGCTCAGGTGGCCAAGAAGGCCAGAAGCATCCTGGCTTGCATAAGAAACAGCGTGGCCAGCAGGTCCAGGGAAGTGATTGTCCCCCTTTACTCGGCTCTGGTTCAGGCCGCAGCACGAGTACTGCGTTCAGTTTTGGGCCCCTCACTACAAGAAGGACATGGAGGTGCTCAAGCGAGTCTAGAGAAGGGCTACGAAGCTGGTGAAGGGTCTGGAGAACAAGTCTTACGAGGAGGAGCTGAGGGAGCTGGGACTGTTTAGCCTGGAGAAGAGGAGGCTCAGGGGCGACCTTACTGCACTCTACAGGTACCTGAAAGGAGGCTGTAGCAAGGTGGGGGTTGGTCTATTCTCCCACGTGCGTGGTGACAGGACGAGGGGGAATCGGCTACAGTTATGCCAGGGGAGGTTTAGGTTGGATATTAGGAAGAACTTCTTTACTGAACGGGTTGTTAGTCACTGGAATCGGCTGCCGAGGGAAGTGGTTGAGTCACCATCCCTGGAGGTCTTTAAAAGATGTTTAGATGTAGAGCTTAGGGATATGGTTTAGTGGAGGACTTGTTAGTGTTAGGTCAGAGGTTGGACTCGATGATCTTGGAGGTCTCTTCCAACCTAGACTATTCTGTGATTCTGTAATAGTTAATAAATTACATTAATCTCCCTATTCTGAGTCTGTTTTGGCCGTGACGATAATTGTTGAGTGATCTCCCTGTCCTTATCTCAACCCTTTCCATCATATTTTCTCCCCCTTTTCATTTGAGAAGGGGGAGTGAGAGAGTGTTTGTGGTGGAGTTCAGCTGTTCAGCTGGGTAAAACCACCACAGTCTCCAAGGAAGGAGTCTCCACAGTCTGCCCGGGCAACCAATTCCAATGTTTTGATCAGCCTCACAGAACGGGAAAAAAAAAGAAAAAAAAGAAAGAAAAAAAAAGTAAAAAAAAAAAGTATAATCTCATGCTTAAATGGAACATTCTATATTTCAGTTCATATCTATTGTCTCTTGCCCTTTTCAGTGGTACCTCTGATAAGGCTCCAGCTCCATCTTCCTTCCTCCCATCAGGTATTAAAGCACATAGATAAGATCCCCCTTGATCTTTCGATTCTCCAAAATAAATAGTTCTAGATCTTTCAGCATCTCCTCATATTAAACACTCCAATTCCCTTGATAATCTCCATGGCCTTTTGTAGTATGTCTATGTCTGTCGTATTGGGGAATTTACAACTGGAACCAACACTCCAGATGTGACCTCACCTGCTGTAGAGAAATGTTTCTACCTTCCCCTCTACACACTACCTCCATTTCTAATTGAAGAAATAAATATTAAGTCAGATCCTCACCTGTGGTAAATGAATACAGTTTTACAAAAGTCAAGGGAGTTACACCAACTTACTACCTGAAGAGATGGCTCAAAATGTTTTGACTTGATATATCAAGCCATTCCCTTTTTAGTCACCTTGTGGTGACTGCTGGTCTGATTACAGCTTTGGTAGAATAGAAGGCACATTTCTTTTGCTATGAGTCTCAAATGACCTTTTAATGAAGGACTGAACTCATTTTCAAACCCAATTATGTTGTTAATTTATCTTACATTTTCTTTTTTTTTTTTTTTTTTTTCTTCTCTCTTTTTTTTTCTTTTTGGTACAGTCACTGGAGTTTCTGCTTTCAGCATTATGACAGTTACCTTTACGAGCACTTTTGAAATACCACCTCCAGCATTAACTTTATTAGATTATTCTTGAAACAGCAGTGTGTCATTTTCAGCAGCACCATTCCGATCTCCTCAGCCAGCACCCTCAGGGAAGACGTATTTTAGTTTCCAAAGTTAATAAAGTAGTAGCAGTGATTTGCCTTCAAGTGAATGTGCTAACTTACTTGAACATGTTGCTGATAATTTATTTTTCCCTGCACTGTCCAATATACAGAGTATGTCTGCTTTACTGTAGTCCGTCTTCACACTCATGGATAGTGCTTTGATACCTTCAGTAATGCTTTTATAACTCAGTCTTCATCAGTATATCTCACCTATGGACTGTCTCCAGACTGTTGGTGTCAGCTGTTCAGTGTAAAGGAGGAAATCCAGCAGTTTAAGTTAGTAGCAAAAGTAGACTTCCATGGTACAAGGTTTTCCACTGAAGATTTTGTGGCCATTACCATAATTGCACAAGTACATTATAACGCTGTCTACACAAAATTGTATAATGACACCAAAAGCTTGATGTGTAAGGGTACCAGCAGCAGCTATGTCTTAGGCAAACTGTGGTATTTTTCATGTTAGGGAATAAAAGTCCCCCTGAGGGTTAAGATTTCATTTCTTGCAATTTTGAGTCTATGTGGCCTAAGTTGCACTACACTGTTTCTTCTCTCCAGTGGATAAGAACTGAATCCAAACAAGGGGCACAGTCTTTCCCAAACAAAGGCTTTACTACTGCCCAGAGACTTTTACTACTGCCCAGAGAAAAAAAAAATACCCTTCTGATTTGGGAGATTGTTAAAAACTATAAAAACTCTATAACCATCATATATTCTACTTTAAAAGTTTTTGAGAGAATTTTATTACTTTAATTTCAACATTCATTATATAATGTTTCTGCAAAAAGAATAATGTTAAAACCAAATTCTGGTTCTCTCATTTGTCTTAATATCAGAAGAACAACTTGCAATCCACTACAACTCAGTTAACATCAAGAGGCAGATAAAACCTATCCTTAAAGATGTAAAAAGATGAAATATTGTTTAATAGTGATAAATGGGAGGTTCTATGTAGATAAAGTTCTCAATTAGTTTTCTATGACCTGTTGGTCACTCAAAGAGTGTTGCGGGTCAAGATTTCCAGCTGCTAAATGTCAGTGTCAATCAGTGAAATACACTGAAAACTTGATTTTAAAAGGCTCTGGGCACTTCTGGTTCTCACAGATTTCCTCAGGCGGCATATCTGTACTCAAACCTTGGGAAAAACAAACAAACAAACAAACAAACAAAAAACCAAGCTCATTTAATATTATTTTTCCAATAGCAGTTACTTTAGATGCTACAGAAACATTTTAAGTATCAGAACTAGGTAGTCTGGAAAGAAAGCGGGGAAAAAAATAACCTACTAAACAGGCTCTCTATTAAACTGTCATTCATACTAGGATAATCTCTGTTGTACCGTACTTCCTATTTTTCTCTGCTGTGACTATAGCAAAAATACCAGGAACATTAGGAATGTAGTATCCATAACCACAAAATGTTTGGGATGTTTGCGCACTGTCAAGAACTGTAGAAATATCCTTAAAAATAAAGCAGGAATTCTTATATAATCATCTGACCTCAGGAATTATGCTATTTTTCTTTAAAATAGAATAAAATAGAACGTCCAATGAGGTTCTGTTCTATCAGACTACTATGATAAAGGTTCATAGCAATTTTAGAAAAATATGATTTCTTCAACAGAAAAAAAAAAAAAAACAAAAAAACAAAACAAAACAAAAAAAACACTTCCTGATAAACACAATTCAATAGCAAATCCTGCCTAACAATTGCAACACAATGCAGATGTTCTTTGAAACTTTCAAAGCAGTCATTTCACATTGTCTAGAGACAACAGGAGGGTAAGCAGGTCATTTAAGTAATCTGAGGCAAAATATCACAGTATTGTCTTTCTCTTAACCAGAGATAAATACTAATCTTGATGATCTAGTAATCTAATCCTGCTGATTTTCCTTATGGCTTAATCAATACAATGTTATCTTTCAGTTTATTTTGCACTGTTATTTATCAGTGCTGCTTTACTTCAGCAGTTGTTTTCAAAGGTCCCAGAAGAGGCAGAGTCCCTGTTTCAAGCACTGGAAAAACAAATAAACAAACAAAACAACCAACCAACCAACCAACCAACTTAAAATTAACTATTGCTTTGGGAAAAGACTACCAAGTTGGCTAACAGGGTTTCTTCTAGGGGTCTTAAAAGCACTTTTATCAGCCTTATCCCTCCACCATATACATCTAAGGATCAACAAGAAGATAGATGCAAAAGAATGGACAAACCGTTTTAGTAAACAAAATTGGATTTTGCTACTAATTTACTGATAACAAAAATGGAAAGAGATAACATTATATACAACATTCAGGAGGAGAGACAAACTCTACATTTCAACAGAGTAATGGTCATTAATATGCTCTCATCACCCAAGTTAAAAACAAAAATAGAGTTAAGAAATCTAAATATCAAACTGATATTTTTCCATAATTAATGAGTTAGCTAATTATTTAGCCTGTTCACATGACACTAAATTTCTCCATTTCCACAGAAGCCATTAAGAAAATATGTCCTTCACAGTCCCTGCAGCACAGCTCTTTGACAGGTAACACTGAAACTTGCTCTAAAATGTAATTACTTATTACTATATAAAGTTCTTACTATTTACGTTCAAAGTATTCCCATACACATCTCCATCTTCCCCTTTCATTGCTTTCACAGCTTGTGGTTTTTAAAATACATCATATAACAGTTCCTATCAATTTAGTCCAAGATGACGTTAAAGGACAGTAAGTCCACTGGAAGTGATTACCTCATTCTTAATACAGCTATGGGGAGGGAAGCCCTCCGACTCCCAGGACAGCATATCCATCTTCAGAGCTGTAGTCACCTTTGTCTAGAATTAGCTCCTCAGGCCCTGATTGAAATGCCTGTCAATGTGCCATACAACTTCCCATGAGCTGACTTGGTTGATTTGCTGTCATAAAACCAGTTACGTTACGAACAAACTACACATTACATCTGTAGGCTATTTATCTCCCCTGAGGACCTGCCCCTAGGTGGAGAAAGAAAAGCTCACAGATGTTAGAATCTAAAGATGCCACCTCTGACTGTTAAAACACCACTGGAAAAGGTCCAGCCACTGCTGGCTCATATTCAGCTTCTGGGGGTCGACCAAAACCCCCAGATCCCTTTATATGGGGCTGCTCTCCAACATCTATACATCTGTATGTATAACAAGGGTTACCCCTTCCTGGGTACAGAATCCAGCACTTGCTCTTGTTAAACTTCATATTGCATAAACTTCATGCGGTACTTGCAGGGCAAGTCCTGCTTGACGAACCCGATCTCCTATGACAAGGTGACACGCTTAGTGAGTGAGGGAAAGGCTGTGGATGTGGTCTACCTTGACTTCAGTAAGGCTTTTGACACCGTTCCCCACAGCATTCTCAACAGGAAACTGACTGCTCATGGCTTGGACTGGTGTACACTTCGTTGGGTTAAGAGCTGGCTGGATGGCCAGGCCCAGAGAGTTGTGGTGAATGGAGTCAAATCCAGTTGGAGGCTGGTCACTAGTGGAGTCCCCCCGGGCTCAGTACTGGGGCCAGTCCTCTTTAACATCTTTATCGATGATCTGGATGAGGGGATTGAGTGCACCCTCGGTAAGTTTGCAGACGACACCAAGTTAGGTGCGTGTGTCGATCTGCTCGAGGGTAGGAAGGCTCGGCAGGAGGATCTGGAGAGGCTGGACCGATGGGCCGAGGCCAACGGTATGAAGTTCAACAAGGCCAAGTGCCGGGTCCTGCACCTGGGGCCCAACAACCCCAAGCAGCGCTACAGGCTGGGAGATGAGTGGTTAGAAAGCTGCCTGGCAGAGAAGGACCTGGGAGTATTGGTTGACAGTAGGCTGAATACGAGCCAGCAGTGTGCTCAGGTGGCCAAGAAGGCCAGAAGCATCCTGGCTTGCATAAGAAACAGCGTGGCCAGCAGGTCCAGGGAAGTGATTGTCCCCCTTTACTCGGCTCTGGTTCAGGCCGCAGCACGAGTACTGCGTTCAGTTTTGGGCCCCTCACTACAAGAAGGACATGGAGGTGCTCAAGCGAGTCTAGAGAAGGGCAACAAAGCTGGTGAAGGGTCTGGAGAACAAGTCTTACGAGGAGGAGCTGAGGGAGCTGGGACTGTTTAGCCTGGAGAAGAGGAGGCTCAGGGGTGACCTTACTGCGCTCTACAGGTACCTGAAAGGAGGCTGTAGCAAGGTGGGGGTTGGTCTATTCTCCCACGTGCGTGGTGACAGGACGAGGGGGAATGGGCTACAGTTGCGCCAGGGGAGGTTTAGGTTGGATATTAGGAAGAACTTCTTTACTGAACGGGTTGTTAGTCACTGGAATCGGCTGCCGAGGGAAGTGGTTGAGTCACCATCCCTGGAGGTCTTTAAAAGACGTTTAGATGTAGAGCTTAGGGATATGGTTTAGTGGAGGACTTGTTAGTGTTAGGTCAGAGGTTGGACTCGATGATCTTGGAGGTCTCTTCCAACCTAGACTATTCTGTGATTCTGTGAAAAAAACTTCAAGTCCATATCATTTATGAAAACATTGAAGAGGATTGCTCCTAAAATGGAGCTCTGGGGAACCCCACTAGTGACAGGTCATGAGTCTGATGTAACCCTATTTACACGAACCCTCTGGGCCTGATTCATCAGCCAGTTATTCACCCATCTTATTCTTTTATCTAACTGTATTCTGGTCATTTTGTCCAGAAGGATACTGTGTGAGACAGTATCAAAAGCTTTACTGAAATACAGAAAGATTACATTGTCTGGCTTCCTTTGGTCAACTAGCTGGGTGATCTTGTGGTACAAGGAAATAGTTTGTTAGACATCATCTTTTCCTCATGAACCCATGTTGGCTGTGATCAATGACTCCATTGTCCTTTAGGTGTTTTTCAATAACTCCCAGAAAAATCTTCTCCATAATTTTGCCAGGCTCTGAAGTGAGACTGACAGGCTTGTAATTGCCAGGATCTTCTTTCTTGCCCTTCTTGAAATTTGTGAAAACATTTGCTGGCTTCCAATCAACTGGGACCTCTCTGGATTCCCAAGACCATTGAAAAATAATTGTGAGAGGTTCTGCGATGACATCAGCCAGTTACTCTGAGATTAATCCCATCAAGCCCCGTGCATCCAGGTGGAACAGCAAATCCCACACAATTCTGAGGTTAACTGGGAGTTTATTGTTTCTGCAGTTATGGTCCTCCAACTAGGATAGTATTAATTTTCCTCCTACAATAGGTGCAATAGTGCAGTGCTTTGGATTTTGGATGAGAATAATGTTGATAGCACACTGATAATTTAGTTGTTGCAGAGCAGTTCTTACATTAAGTCAAGGATTTTCCAGCTTCTTACTCTGCCTTGTCAGCAAGAAAACTGGGGGTGCATGAGGAGCTGGGAGGGGACAGAACCAAGACAGCTGATCCAAACTGGCCAAAGGGATATTCCAAAACACATGAGATCATGCTGAACAATTAATATGGGGTGGCTGCAAAGGATGGAGGGACCACTGCTCGGGGAGGGAATGGCCATGAGTCAGTGGTTAGTGAGCAACTGCACTGTGCATCATTTGCTTTGTACAATCTATTATTATCATTGCTGTTGTTGCTGCTGTTGTTATTACTTCTCCTCCTTTTTCATCCTATTTAACTGTCCCTATCTCAACCCACGAGCTCTTACTTTTTTTTTTTTTCTCCTGATTCTCTCTCCCATCCCACTGGGAGGAGGGTTGAGCAAACAGCTGTCTGATGCTTAGCTGCCTGCCAGGTTAAAACACAACAGTCTTTTTGGTGCCCAGTTTGGGGCCATCATAGGAGCAGGAGGATGAAGAAGAAGATATCATAAAAGCATTAGTAACCACGTCATCCCTATCTCTGGGTGAGCTATGAGATATGTGAAAAGATTTCAGCCATCTTCCAGGTGAGCACATTGTCACCTGACTGCTTTAATGATGGGATAACAGAGCCAATAGTTTGGAATTAGAGGGTGGGGAAGCCAAGCAGCTGGGATCAGCTCACTAGGGAAGGAGCATTAACAAAGAAATTGGAAAATAGGCACAGGTCTTCACCCTCTAGAGGTGACTCCTGTGGGGCATAAAGGAAAGGTATCCCTTCAGAGACGATGCATGTCAGCCAGGCAAATGGACCACCATGGAAAGGGGTGTCCAGTACCTCAGGGAATTAGCCATGCTGGAGGTGATTTTTATATGTGGTGGAAGTTTGTATGGAGCACATTATCATCTTACGCCAACTTATTGGCAGTAATGACCTGGAAAGATAGAGAGGAACCCATGGTGGATGAATTGGCTGGTGAACTCCAGCAACACAGTCTCTCTTCTTCCCTACAGGCCTGCATCTTGGCTGTAGAAAAACCTTCCTAAGAGGTCTATGGGAGTGTGGCCATGGGGGTCGACAAGCCCCATGGTTGCTGATAACATTGGACTCTTAGTGATGAGACCATCAGGAATGTAAAGAGTTTAGAGGGAACAAAGAAGGATGATTCAGGAGACACCTTGTTGTCTCGGGTTACTTGTTCTCCAGAGGTTAAGGCATGGAAGTCCCTGGGTATTTGCTGTTGCTGGCCAAAGTTGTTCACCAATGAATAGTTAGTGGAAAAGTAGTGCTGTGGGGCGAATGGTATAAGAAGAGAGCCTATCCTTGATAAGAATGAAGTTATGTCCTCAATATGAGAGATGAAGTTATGCCCTCAGTAAGAGAGAGTTGAAGTGATGTCATCAGTAAAGTAGTAGCAGTTACTGATCCTAAAAGAACCCTGGTGTCTGTGTGGTCATTGTGGGAATAGAAATGTTGTTTTTGCAGAGTTACATTTGTTTAGAGGGAAGGAATGTGGTATTGAAATATGCTTGAAGTGATAAGAAAGCTTAGCAGGCGACCTTGTAAAATGCAGACAACCAGACAACCAGACTCCTTAGAACAATTAGGTGAAAATCATGGTGTCAAGTCAAGTCAGGTAAGTGAAGAAACATTACCACTTCAAGCAGTAAACAAAATCAAAAGAAATTTGAAATTTAACAGGCCTGCAACTGAAGGTCTGTGAAGCATCAAATAGATTGTGAACCTGGATTACCCACTCAATGGGGAAACAGGGGAGGGTCCTGTCATCATGTATATAAACTGTACTTTGGAACTAGTAGGCACGCTCTCCTGCTTGTGGGGCGCCTGCCATTGCAATCACGAATAAATTTCACTACCACAACAGCGCACTGGTGGCAATATCATATAAACCAAGACTCCTTGATTACCACCCATAAGCTGATTTGTTGACTGGAGAGCCAAGGATTGATCAGCAAGACTCATTCACCCTTTAACAGTCCCATATGGCCAGTGCAAATGTCGAATGGAGAGTGGAGAGTAACAGCAGACTATTACAGCCTGAATGAATCATAGAATCACAGAATCATTAAGGTTGGAAAAGTCCTCCAAGATCATCTCGTCCAATCATCCCCCAACAAAGTCATACCACTGCTGAGTGCTGCTGTTCTGCATGTGCTATACAAACTGGAGTGAAAGACAGCTAAGTGGTATGCCACAAGCATATAGCTGTGATATCACAAATGTGTTTTTCTTGATCCATTTGGTAGCAGTGTGTAGGTCACAGTTTACTTTCACTTGGAGAGGCATCCAGTACACCTGGAATCAACTGCCCCAAGGTGGAAACACAGCCCTATGATTTTCCATGGGCTGATCCAGACTGCACTGGAATGGGGGGAAGCTCCCGAACACCTGCAATACATTGATGGCACCATCATGTGGGGCAACACAGCAGAAGAAGTTTGAGAAAGGGAAGAAAATAGTCCAAATCCTTCTGAAATCTGTTTTTGCCATAAAATAGTAAGGTCAAATGATCACATATAAATAGGCTCATGACTGAGGAGTGGACCTGACCATCAACACTATTGCACAGGTAATTAATTACTGTAAAACACTTGCTGCATGTTGTTAAATCCTCTCTGCTACTGAGGACAATGGCTGAAACATAAATATGGGGAGGCCTGGCAGATTGATCATATCGCTCTTCTTCACACCTGCAGCTGCAAGAACCATGCATTTACAATGGTGGAAGCAACCCATGGATAGCTGGAAACATACCCTGTGCCCCATGCCATGCCATATGAACTGGCAGGGTGAAGGGTGTTGGTCAGTGATGGGCTGGGCATCGATCAACAGGTGGTGAGCAATTGCTTTGTGCATCACCAGCTTTGTACATTCGATTCTATTACAATTATTATCATCATCATCATTATTATTTATCTTCCTTTTCTGTCCAATTAATCTGTCTTTATCTCAACCCACAAGCTTTTACTTTTTTTTCTCCTAATTCTCTCCCCCACCCAACTGGGAGGGGGGAATGAGCAAATGGCTGTGTGCTGTGTGCCTGCCAGGTTAAACTACAATGCTACCCTATAATCCAGAATTGCAAATAATAAGTGAAAGTATCTGTTGTCCCCAAATGAAAGCAATGTATTAGGCTTTTGTAGCACCTGAAGAAGAACAGAAAAAAAAAAAAAAAAAAAAAAAAAAAGTTTATGGTCTTGATGCATGTATATAACTGCAATAGCTGTTCATAGAAGGTAAACATTGAGGATTGTCACTGAAATGCCTTTTAAGGGTAGTATTTGCTTTTACTGCTGCTTTTACTTCTGGGATTTGTGAACCACATATCCTTAGGACACTGTTCACACCCAGCCCCAAAATGATGGAGGAACGCAGCTGAAAGAGTGCTGGGATAGCCTCCAATGAAAGCTGAAGGTCTTCTTCAGAAAGAGACACAGTTTTGTCTTTGTATCTTTGTCATATTCTCTGTTTAAAATAAACTGGCTCCCCCTCTCTCTCCACACATCTCCCCTTTATTTTTAAAGAGTGTGAGATAAAGGAGGAGATTTAGTTGTACTTGCTGAAACTGCTCCTAGCATTCATTATTATTACTGTAACAGATTTTTTTTTTTGTACTGTGGTACCCTGTCATTTCTTTCATATGAATTAGTTTGGGCAGGTACAACTCCATGAAGTACAGTTAACATATATAATAGAAAAAAAATATGTAGCTATATATTATATTGCCTTTTTCATAATTGAGTTAAAGTTGAGAAACTCTACAGTGAGCAGCTAACTGCAGTATGAAACAGAGTATCTTGCTTTTATACTTCATTGCTTTGTACTGTACTGACAGAAACCTATTTTTAGACCTGCCCTGCAGTTACACAGTTGTTGCTTATATCTCGTCTAAAGGAAGTAATGTTGCCCTACCGAGACTTTGCCCTTCTCTCAAGGGTAAACTAAATCCATTAAACTTAAATATATGCTGTAAACCCTGCATAATAGTGTCAGTGATGGAAATATTATGTAGTTATTTATAACAAGTCAACCATTTGGGGAAGTGAGATAGATACACAGACCTGCAAATTATTGCCTCTTCATTCTCCCCTTAAAGTCATTGTCTTTGTGCCTAAAGCTTAAAAGTTGGTTTTGCTGGCATCATGACAAAATAAAGCAAATGTATCTGCATAGAACAGACCACTGCTGCCTACAACATCACAGTAATAAATATCTTGTGAAGGGTGGCACAGGAATTCAACTAGGTCCTTTATTGCTCCAGAACGATCCACAAAAATATTTCAGATTATGGGGAATGTTTTTTCAAACATTGTGACTTATTTTATGGTGGGATGGGGAACAAGTAAATGGCAGGGTCAGAGAAAAACTATTCATTTAATCCAT
Organism: Oxyura jamaicensis; assembly: GCF_011077185.1. NCBI lineage: Eukaryota > Metazoa > Chordata > Aves > Anseriformes > Anatidae > Oxyura > Oxyura jamaicensis. The sequence continues at coordinate 54,790,212 of NC_048894.1, forward strand.
GTCTCCTAAATACAGATAGATAGGCATATTTCGACATACACTCACCCATATGCATGCTAACTCATTGCAAAATCAACTAGACATAATCAAGGTATCTTATCCTGTCTCTATTCTTCTAAATGACACAGATTCAGATTAATATTATTTAACCATCAGCCTTCATAGCTGATGCTAAACAGGGAACTGAAGATAAAGGAAATAGGAAGGGAGGAATTGAAAATTCTGAACAATAAATTTATTTGAGACTTTCATATAAGCCATGCTATAACATACAGGAGTCCTAGAACTAAAATAATATACTATTTAATACCAATTTATGTTTGTTTCTGAGTCTATATTATTCATCCAAATGAATTCAAGTGAAAGTACAAATATTGTAGCCAAAAGCAACACTCAAGACTTACAAAGAACACCTACCTAGCTGTGGCTTACCCTGATATTCTTTTTAGGGATCCTATACAGTCTTTACATTAAATCCCCTATGGTGAAATTTGTGCGCACACTGGAGGCAGGACATGACCTTGTGAATCTTTCAAATGCACCACTCTGCCTTGCAATGAATTTCACCAAGCTAGGAAAATGTTTTTTACAGCTTAAGGAGAAAAGCAAAGAGATATACACTAACAGTCATCTAATTTTTCTTACAAGATCTGATGAAGTCTGCAATCAATGGTCTTATAAAGTGTTTGGAAAAGCAACAGTAGTAAAATTCTTAGCAGGAAGAGTTAAAGTTCTTAAACCGAACTTACAGATTTAATTATTTTAGCTCAAAATTCTGAACAAGATTATGACTTCTCTGAAACAATAATACAAACAGTAGATCCACCTAGGTTTCTAGCTTGGAAGCTGAACTTAAGCTGTGTTTCATGTCTTACTATAAAACAAGGCAGACATCATGCATGAAAAAACAGTATTTAAAAGAAATATATGTGCAGACATACAGGAACATGTTGCCTTGCTTCTTGCCATCACTTACTGTTCTCCAGCCTACTAGGAACAAATTTACAAACAATCTGCATTACATTCTAATACATTTGGGGAAAAAAATAAAGTCAATAAGAGGGGAAAAGTACTTAAAAAGAAGAAGAAGAAGAAGAAGAAGAAGAAGAAGAAGAAGAAGAAGAA
>NC_048894.1:54791346-54806103 GCF_011077185.1 Oxyura jamaicensis
AAGAAGAAGAAGAAGAAGAAGAAGAAGAAGAAGAAGAAGAAGAAGAAGAAGAAGAAGAAAGAAGAAGTAGTAGAAGAAGAAGAAGAGGAGGAAGAAGAAAGGATTGCTTGGTATTGCTAAGTACAAGAAAGATGTTAAATCTATGCAGAAGGTGGCACTTGAGGTATTCCTGGACAACTTTTCCTACTTTGACTCCTAGTTGCCAACAATGTTTTGTTGGGATGGGACCACAAGTGACTATATTGCTCTTTTAGCAGAGGGGAGGAAAAACCTATGAGGTACTTTATTTTCTAATAATTAAGGGAAAAAATCAAATGTACCCTTGAGAAAATGCCTATCCAAAATTAATGGAATTAGACACAGATAATCCTGAACTAAAATTACATGTTCAGGATATACAATTATTTTTCCAAGTTCTTATTGAACCTAGAAATGCCATGTTGGAAAATAAAAAGAAATGCTTTGAAGTATTTAAAACAATTGTGATTTTACTAACATAAACATGTCTGTTCTGGCAGACTGAAGCGTGTATTGTATATATAAATGTCCAGGATAGGTTTTGACTTAAGTTCAAAGCCAAAACTGTCACATTTCCGTGGATATTTACAGTGTCTGAAAAACAGAGTTCAAGTGCAAACAAACCTTCAGACAGAACTTTGAAACAACACAGACAGGTAAGCAACAGCTAAGAGAACATCAGGAGTTTAAGAGATGCAAAATGAAAATATGCCAAGAGATAGAAAAAGTTTGTGTCAACTTCAGTCCTACTTTATAAAACATCCTGAATTCAAACAAGCTATTGTGCAGAAGCTGCAGAAAAACATTCCCCTCAAATGAACTGCCCCCTCCCCCACTCAATATCTAAGAGCAGCAAAACCAATACTACTTCTTGCTTCTTTGGCAATTTGCCTTCTTTCAGTATAATCATAATTTCTGGTATTGGACAGAAATTGGTCCCATGCTTGGGTCACAACCACCCCATGCAACACTATAGGCTTGGGGAAGACTGTCTGGAAAGCAGCCCAGTGGAAAAAGACCTGGGGATACTGTTCGATAGCTGGTTATCAACCAGCAGTGTGCTCAGGTGGCCAAGAAGGCCTACTAACAGAAATAGTGTGGCCAGCAGGACTAGGGAAGCGGTTGTCCCCCTGTTCTTGGCTCTGGTGAGGCTGCACCTTGAATGCTGTGTTCAGTTTTGGGCCCCTCGCTACATGCTGGAGCATGTCCAAAGAAGAGAAACAAAGCTGGTGAAGGGTCGTCAAGAAAACAAGTCCCATGTGTCCTTTATCACTCTCTACAACTACCTCAAAGGAGGTTGTAGTGAAGAGGGACTCAGTCTCTTCTCCCAAGCAACAAGTGATAGGACAAGAGGAAATGGCCTTGAGTTAGAGGTTTAGGTTGCATATAAGGAAAAATTCTTCACTGAAAGAGTTGTGAAACATTGGAACTGGCTGCTTGGAGATGTGATTGAGTTGCCATTTTTGAAGGTATTTTAAAGACATAGATATGGTGCTTAGGGAAATGGCTTAGTGGTAGACTTCCTGGATTGACCCCAGATGTGACTTGTTGCTTCACTTTGCTTGATTATCCCCAAACTTTTAACAGACCTTGCAAATATCACCCACTTGGTTCAGAGCTGTAAGGTGTCCCATCAGTCAGTTCACCGCCTGCAGTAGGGTAACATGCAGCTCTGAGCTTGGTCCCCTCATGGTGCATCTGCTTCTTTGCTGCTTTCTGATGGGATGGCTCCTGCTCGAACCAGGCAACTATTCTTTACAATGGTAGTACTGAAGTTGCTTGAAAAGGAGCAGACACAAAAGATAATTTCCTTTTCCACATGACCTAACTCTGTTTCACTTTTGTGGCAATGCTTACAGAACTGAGCATGCTCACTATGCCATCACTGTATAAAATAATGTACAAGGAACTATAATACTAGAATGCAACATACCAGTGCACTGGAATAATCTAATTGCTTCATGAGAATAAAGTGTTCTTAAGAATATGTAGGTTTGAATATGTGTTATCACCTTCTTATTCATCGACCTGGGTGCTTTGTATCAAAGGGAAGACTTAAAAGAATTTTTTTGACCAAGTGTCTGTTGTGATGGAATTAGAATGGGACAGAAAATAGTTCCTGTAGCCTGCAGAAAATGCAAATATTTAAAGAAATCTTTGTCCCAAATCAAGGGAAAAAAAAAAAAAAAAGGTCAGAATATCTACAATTTCAATGGTGGAGAAATCCTTTCTTGTCAAGCAGGAGTTTTACAAAATCAGAATGTTTGTCCTATGTTAAATTATTCACTTGCTTTTTGTGCTAGCTTTTGGTGAAGCCCATTCAATAGTACCAAACTTCCTCTAGATTATGCACTGAAGGTGCAGGAACTCACCGCAGCACCAACAATTTCAAGGTGGAACCAAGAATTTAAAAGTTAGCTTGTATGACAAATGTTAGAGACTGCTGGAGGCACAAGAGCTGCACAATAGCCCCAAATGACCACAGCTAACCAGAACAGACAGCAATTAAGGCAGTTTTCAATTTCATAGGTTTTGTGTGCCCAGAAAAGTCACTTTGATTTTCTATTCTTTTACACCTGCAAAAGTATCTATCCGAATATTTAGCAAATGTGCCAATTTCTCTCTTGAGCAGAGTGTGCACTAAAATCCAACAGTGAACAAGGCAGCTCAGGAAAAATAAAGGAAAACAAACAGAAAGAACAAAAGATCAATCTTTTGTGTCAGAGGCTACCTGAATCTTTAAAAAGATACATACTCATTCAAGTAAGTTTTTCTTCCAACCTTTTTTGGCTTTTCATTGTTGCTGGGGCTTGTTGTTGTTGTTTTTTTGTTTCTTTGTTTGTTCCCTTTTGTTCTTCAGTATTCCATGTGGCTAATATCAGCTTCTGCAAAACTTCTAGCCTAGCTTTTTTAGAAGTTTGGACTGACATTGCAGTTTCTTGGGATCTTCTGTTAAATACCACTAGGAAAAAAATACTACCAGGAAAAAATAATAATAATAGAAAAAAGCCCTTTGCAGGCCATGCTTTTCAGAAACACATTACAAGCTTAGCTTCTTTTTGAATGTCATGTATTATTTAAAGCTCCCTTTTTGACTCCAATTTCTGACATCTATTTGAGTTGCATTCAAGGCCTGTCAGCTAGGAATATAAATTGGCAGTTGGAAGACAGTCACAGCTAGCTGTTAGCAAGGTTTAAAATCCTTTAGCTCTTTCTGTGAGAAAATTCAGCACCAAGGAATTCAGAAAACTAAGCCAACCCTGCTCTTTACTTATCACAACTGATACTGCAGCATCTCTCCCCCCAGTGAGACAATGCTACACCATTAACACTGCAGACAAAACCAGAACCAAAATGTCACAACTGACACACCACAAAATCTCTAATGGGGCAGAGGTATGATTCTGAGTGACTGTTTCAGGAACTAAATGCAAAGCTAACTCACCAATTTATGCATTCATTCCCCAGAAGGACATACTGGTATAATTCAAGCAGCACCAAGGCTTACAGAAGAAGAAATGAGAATCAAGATTTCTTTAACAGATTAATTGTCACTGGGAAGTGTTTCAGTGCAGTGTTGCTGTTTTGACAAAATATATACTTTCCAGTTTATATTGGGCAATCCCAATGTATTGACTTGGAATTTCAGCAAAACTGATCCTGCAGTGGAGAATGACAATTACTTTGTAAAGTCTTTGTGCTATACTTGGAAGAAATAAAAAGACAAACGTCATTTCAATAGTGAATAACATTTTTTTTTTTTTTCTCCTAAGCAGCCCAATAGCATTCTATACATGGATTTTTGAAAAGCACATAACATTTTATAGAAATACATGCCAGCTGTCACAGGTAGCAAAAACCCTGTAATACCTGAGGGTTGGAAAGTACTTTTTTTTTTTTTTTTTTTTTTTTTTTTTTTTTTTTTACCTGCAATAACAACTGGCATTTTGGCAACAACTGCAAACAGTTGTTGTTTTGTTTCTTCCTTAATGAAGCTGTGTACTGGAAGGCTTTTTTGTGGTTCTAAAGAGAAAGTACGTAGGAAAACTGACAATCCTCATGGTGTCTGAGGACAATCACTGTAGACTACATTGTTGCTGGATGCTTTGTTAGGATGGTAGCAAAGAAAAAAACCATAACACTGTGTTTTCTTTCTTTCTCGGAAGCATTACTGTAACAATAGATCACATGGGTTAAAGTGTTTGTTCTCATCATAATCTATATTACAGAAATACACTCTTTAGTAAGACACCGTGAATGTTCCCCAAATAATTACTAATGTTTCCTTTAAATATCTAACATTGTATCTTCGGTACTTGCTGCTAGAGAAACACATTGCAAATAATTTTTATTATTATTATTATTTTTAAATGGACCTGTATGTCACATGTTATTGAGCACTTTTTGTAATGCATTTTTTCATATTAAAGTTGAGGAGCTCTGCTCTGGATATGCTGTGTGATTTGAGAATCTCTAGACCTCCGGATAACAGGGCTGCTTTGTATGCATGGGTTAGACAATGCTTTATAAAGTAATAGAGTTTTAATAAAGTAGGCAGTTCAAGCCAGGCAGTAAAATTCCCCAAAGTGGACAACAATAAGAAAAGAATGCCATCAAAGCCATACACAAAGTGAGTATATATCATGTTCAGAACAGTTACCACAGTCACTGTGTTTTTTATGAGTTTTCTGAGGGTTATAGTGGGAAAGGCTAAACCCATGTCTAAAGAACATCAGGTCTTTTGGTAAATCAAATTAAATCAAAATTGTACATAATGGTTATTTCTCTCTCTTTTAGCCTATCACAGAAACACATGATGCTTGTAATCACAAAACACTACTTTCCACTTGATATCACCATTCAATTTGTTGGTGAACAAAGTCTTATACATATCTCATCATGATGATGCCTGATAGTTTTTAATAGAGCACAATTACCAACAGCTCCTTCCTTTCCTTTGGAGTCCTGTTTGATTTCTTGAGTCTTCCATTTACTTCCTGTTTCATTATGTATCATATTGGAAGTTCCCATTCTTTAAGGGAAAAATGTTTAATCAGACAGATGTACATAGCAGGGATAACTTGAGTCTATTATTCCCACCTCAGCCCAGTTAGAAAATATTGAAGGCAACCTCCTTTTTAATGACTATAAATATGTGGTGTCATATTTAACAATTTTAGAATTCTTTCCTTCTTACCTAGTAAGACACACTTGTTTAGCATATAGTGAGCTTCACTGTACTTAGAAAAGATGATTGTATTTTATTTTTCCCTGTAAATGTTTTCAAAATATCTTTAAAATAATATCCTTTGATCAGAGTACATTTTATGTGAATGCATGTATAATATAATTTGATATAAATACCTACATAGCAAAAGCTTGAAAGATACTTTATCCAGTCATGTTCCACAAACAATATTCTTCAGATGATTCAGTTCCAAAATTTTCATTTGTGCTAGAAAGTCTGATTTATGCATGCCAATGAATACGAATACAAGGAATAAAAGATCCTACATGAAATCAAAAGCCTGTAGTTATTCTGGAATTAAGGAGGCAGAATCAATAAGAATTTGGCTGTGTTTACCAGCCCTAGAGTGAAAGTTAGAATAGATATAAGAGAACACTCAAATTTATCACTGAAACTTGTTGGTTCAGCACCTGTTGGTTTCCCAGAAAAATTCTTTTTTTCTTCTGTTCAGGTAGCTTAATCTGTATTAACAGAAAAACTGTTTGAGCATTAGGGTCAAAACACTTCTTTAGAATTTTCTTGATAACATATGTATAGCTTGCACTTTCATTTACACTTTTACTTTACGTTGTTTTACTAGTACTTACTTCACATTATGTTTACTTTATACTATTACTTCAATTATTTTGTGTATTGAAATTGAAAATAAAAAGTGATAGGAGACTGGAAGCATCCAGTGGTATTAACTCTGAAACCTTGTGCTTTGTCTATGATATATTAAGATCACAACTCACTATTGCCATAAATAATGCCAGTCAGCATTCTGTTACATTCATTGTATGTATTATTTGATTTCTGCTATTATGTCTTAAGGTACTTATCCTAATTTATTCTTTTGCCAGCGATACTATGTCTGCAATTTTAATTTTATTACTGCAATATGATTTTTTTAATTGCTCTGAATTGCACAACACAAAATATGATTTTTAAGAAAATAAATTTTCTTCTTTAAAAAAAATATGTATAATGTGGGATAATTTGGGACAATAAATTGACGGGAATAAAAACAAACAAACAAACAAAAAACAAACTTTCAATGACTCTTGAATTAGGAAATTTAATTCAATATTCATAAGGATATGTATATTGAAGGAAAAAAAAAATACAAAAGCCTGAAATAACTTACATATAGCTTAATTTCTGTCTGCTTTGTTCCAAGAAGAATATGGTGATTTTTCACTGCCATATTTAGGCATCTCACTAATGACCTAAAACTAGAAGTGTAGGATCACAACCTACTCAGAGGTGAGACTCAGATGTTTACAGAAAGTATTTGAGAGCTCCACACTTACTAAGCTGGCTGTTGACTCATTCCAGCACTAAGAGCTCTGTGCAGATACAAACCTCTTTGTGAAATGCTGGAAAATATGTGATCTTTAACGTGCTTTAGATGGCATATATATATGTCTTTTAGCTACATAATGTTAAAGTACAGACATTTGTTTCCACATACTGAAGAACAACAAAAAAAGATATTGTTCTTAAATGTATTTGAACAAATAAAATGGGATTGCTGATTTTAGCTCAAGGGATGACCATTTCTGAGACAGCCAGTCTCTATCCCACGTCAAAATGATGCAGTAAGTTTGGTTGTCTTTAAAGTGACCTGCAGCCTTTGCGTGTTAGTCTGTAATGTCATCAAAAACCACAGGCCATCCTCCACTTTCATACCCCTTCACTACCCACCTCCCACACATCAGCTGGTGCATCCTCTCACACATGAAGGGCGTCACAGAATAATATCACTCTTCTAATTTGGGTGCATGGTATGACCATATGACCATATGACCATATCTGACAGGGTAATGACTGCAATGCAGGAAGCCTTGTTAGAGCACTTAAAGATTCTCCCTCTCACCCAAGCAATCCAACTGTCCCTGGTGTGTACTCATTTTTTCCAATGCAGAGGAAAATGGGCTCAACCAAGCCATTTCCTGTGAGACTTTCCACTCCTGCAAATAGCCAATTGACCTTAGCTGAGCTATCTAGCATTATCATCTTCAAATAAAATTGTGTATGAAAAATATAAATGGGAGGTTTTCCTTTTTTTGTCCATAAATTTCTGATGCCCCTCATATCTATATTGTAGCTAATCTGTTGTGCTTTATTATTCTTAGTTACAAAAAGGTTAGTTATATCACCTATATGAACACTAACATCGATCAGTACAAGGCAAATTACTGAATAAATATTAAGTGTTTGTCATTTATTCCATATGTGTAATGAAACTGAGCAAAACTGTGTTATTGTGTTATTAAAGGCTTCATATATATGTCTCTCAATGAAAATACACCAGGAAACTTAATTAAGATATGCAAGTATTTTAGTTTAATTATGTGTGCTTCATTTTTCACTTGTACCCTTACTTAAAAAATAAAATAAATGAAGTAAAATCAGTAATATATACAAAAACAAAACAAAACAAAAAAAAAGAAGACAGTAAAATTCTAAAAAAATATCAAAGTAAGGGAACAGTATTATTGTATGAACAGAGGCAAAGCTGTGCCTTAACATAAATATCTTAGTTTCAAGTAGTTGGGCGTCCTGTAAAATTAATAGCAACCCTGAGTTTTCTAGCATTCCTCATGTCTCTGACAATATCCTTGCTTCTTCTCCTGCTGAGAACAATGCTGTTGTAAAATTTGTTTAATACATACTTATATACTCAGCTGTTTTCTCTGATATATCTATAGAATGATATAAGTGCTCAGTCAGATGGGCAATTCTTCTTAATATTTTTCAAAAAGACACATAGAAACAAGCAAAAAAATCATATTAATTGTTCATGTTAAAGACAACCTTCAGGCATGTCTTCTATGTATATTAATTTACTCATGTAAATTAATCGCCCCAATATTCCTGAAGTTCCTGCTTATACTATGTATACATATTCCAGCACCTTTCTACTGCAAAGAGAACAAAAGCAAACTGTCTTAAAATCTACACAGAGGAAAGACCTCATTTAAGCCCCTATGCACAGCTTATTTATTCTAGTCTCTTTACAAGTAGAAACTAAATGAATATAATTGAATGCATGTGAAGATAATCATATTACTGAGCTAGGTATACGATAGCAGGCACCTGGATAAATTGCTGTAACTGTATACCAAGAAAGACATGAAATCTACAGTCTCTCATGAGGAACAGGAAAATAATGTTATTTCTCTTATCTAACATTTTTCTATAGCTGATTTGCAGGACATATTTTCAGGGAAATGAAGGCTTAGAAAAATCATATTGCCAAGAAGACCAAAATTGATGTTTGCTGAATAGTAGGACCGTCACATATATCAGGCTCCAGATTAGCAGCAAGCAAAGCTCAGAATACTTCTGTCTTGCATTTAGAAATGGACACAAATCTGTCTGAACAAATGGGAAAAAAAAAAAAAAAAAATTGCTCTTCTGTGATTCATTTCTTTAAATAACACTTTAAGAATCTCAACAGAGTTTACTCATATTTTCTATTACCTATAGTGGAGATAAGCACTGAGCCTTGGAAAATTAGAATAATCAAAATACAAATATGTTTTTGGATGCAGATAGTGTCAACTGTTTGTCTGATTCAAAACCCTTGGTATCACATTTTCATAAGCATAATTCTAAAATCTGGAACAAAAAATATTTCAGTTCTGTCATTGGATCTCATCACTTTGGAAATCACGGTTTCTTTGAACGGTAATTTAAGCACCCAAATGTGGTATTGGCCTATGGAAACTAGATACTTGCTTATATGACTATCACATCTTCAGAAAAGACCAAAAGTACAAATAACATCTCTCATCCATCAGACTAACATGAGGATTTGTATACAATATCTTTGCATATGTGAATAACCTCGGTATATCTGCGCATTGTAAAAGAAGCATTACAGACCTAACAAACTAATATACCTCCTGAACACTAGTTTTTTAAGAATTTTTGCATAAACCATCCTGACTTTGTCCTGAAGAGAAAATAAGTACTTTTTCCCAGAGTTGGTAGAAGAGACAGACACTTTCTTTAGCCAGGAACAAGAGCAAAATCTTCATAGCCTGTGAAAACAGATGAAGCATCCCATGTTCTCTCCTAGATGCCACAGCTATACATCTCTCAGAAGCTGCCAAGCAACAATCATCTAATACCACATTGTTTCTCATGAAAGCAGTTGTTCTCTACTTGATAGATATAAGAAGAATTGGTTACAGTTGATTCTATAAGGAGAAACTAGTTGATCTCTTTGGGAAAGAGGGAGGACAGAATTTCACAGGGACTGTGAGATAGCATTCTCAAATTAGTTCCTGCCTGGATAAGGCCACACTGATACTCAGTACTTCTTTTCAAAATATGTTGTTTTAAAATTCCTTGGACAGATCAAGGGTTATTTTTGAGTTACAAGATATAACAGTTCCTTAGAGTCCAAAGAGCATCCAGCTCAACTGTTGAAATTCTCAGTTTACTATAAGATTCACTAGCTGTTAAAAATAACTGTGGTTGGATGTATTAAAATTTTAGAAAAAATAAGTCTTTAAGGGAGTCGATTATTTCATTTCAGACCTGGATAAGGGATCCATAATCAAGGGAAGCCTTCTCTCCCTGTGCTTGTATACACACCCACCAGCTCACACTCACCACCACTGCCATGACCATCATCCCTGAGTAAATATATTTGCCTTACAGCTCCTTAGCAAGATAATTCACTGAAGTAAAGTGAATTTCAATGGATTCAGCAGACGTTTGCAGTTCTGCACATGCAGGAATAGGATCAACATTTACCTTAATAAGGGATAGTTAGAACCAAGAAGTTCCATGTCAAATTTAGGTCTCCCTACTAATATGGGAGAGACTGTGACTTTAAAAATATTCAAATGCAGAAGGAACTTAAAGAAGTCTAGGAGTTACATAATAATAACAAATATGAAATCTTTCAAGTGCAGTAACTTTTGGAACTCATAGAAAAACTGTAGAGGAAGTCACTCAAAGTAACAGTGATGGCAGTGCTAGTTTTCAGGCAACATGCAGGCAGAGCTTGATTAGTCTGATTATGCATTGTCCTACACTCACTTCACCTCAATCTGTTATTTTAAGCCACCCATTATAAAAAGGCAGAGCTGTCCAGCAATAAAAGCAGAACTACCACATTGTCTTCCATCAAATTTGCTGTCTTATAGTCTATACAAAACTGACAACAGTAAGGCAGCCAAATCAATTGCAAGACTAGTCTAGTGGGAGATGTCCCTACACATGACAGGGAGGGGAGAGTGGGGGAATTAGATGGTCTTTAAGGCCCCTTCCAACCCAAACCATTCTACGAGTCTATGATTCACTATGTACAACACTGCCTCATGCGTTACTTTGTTTAGACTCTGTCCATAGTCTTAGATTTTAAGATGTCAGGTCTGAAAGATATGAATCTGGTGGCAACTGCAGCTCAAACTGTTTGAAATCTTGATTTTCATGAATCCTGTCAGCAGCACCTATGCCTCAGAGCAGTGGACTGTAGGACTCTGTTACAAATTCGATATTCCATGGTCCGTGACTTTAAATCCAGTCCACCAGGTGGCTTAAGCTTTGATACTATACATGGGGAAGAACGAAGGCAGAGCTAGGTCTTACAAAAGGAACAGTCTATCCAGCCCAAGAGGTCTTGTATGAGAACCTTCCTGGCATGCAGAGAGCTAACTAGGTATTTCAAATAAAAACAATTGCCATTTCTGAGCAGCTCTAGCTTCCGATAATACCCACTGACAAATGAGACTTTTCTACCCAACTTGCCAGATTTGAACAACAAAAATTGTTTTGAAAAGCAAGGGTTTCTGAATGCTGCTTGAGAACAGCAGGTTCTTTAGTTTGTATAGTTAGTTATTCATGTACTCACAGAAGATGAGCAAAGCATCCTCCAGTGAGAGTACAGCTTACCATTCCATTCCCAAGAGAAGCAGCAAAAGCAGTACAATATCATCACTAACACTCTTACTGCTAAAGCTACTATCTGTAGGACCTCGTAAGACTTGTTTGAGGTTTTCTCATTAGTCACTTCATTTTTTTTTCCATTTTAGTAGACATTTTTGATGTTGAGATTAGTTATTCATAAGTTGCTTTTGTCTGGGGGGGGGGGGATAAACATTTGTAGCACAAACTGTAAAACATAGAGAGGAAATGAGTAAAAAATTGAAATGACAACTTTGGTGATGGCTTTTTGTTCATCTAGTCAACCACATTATAGTGCAGTTAAATGAACTGCTTCAAATGTATCTCAGAAAAAGTATGAAGGAGTAATTAGTATGTATTGCCTTCCTCCTTTCAGTATAGTGCATGATATCCTTAATGCTATTTCAACTTGCAGAAATGAAATTGCTACCAAATGTTACTTATAATGAAGTTGCTATTGACTAGAATGTTTTTAAGTAGTAGTGTATATAAAAACAACTTACTACTTAAGCTTGCAAGGAAACAGAAGCAATGCCATAGAAAATTGTCAGTATAACAGTTCCTATTACTTCTTGCCCAGCTCCCCTATTACACTATCTGTTCAACTAGATCAATATAGCATAAAACGATTTGTGTATATGTTCTGTAAACTGCTTTCCAAATACAGATCTTGGTGTCTGATACTTATGTTCAGGAAAATTTAAAAGGTATGAGGGACCTATGTTCAGGCTGTCATGAATACAAAGAACCCACTGATTCAGAAACTGGTTTAGATTTACATCCCTGTATGTGAGGAGTTTAAGAAGCCTTGGAGCCTGGATTTGTTCAGGTCAATTTACAAAATGATTAAAAACAGCAATATTTCCTACTTTCCACATACAAACTTTCTTATAAGAGAAAATAATATGCATTTGCATATTGATCTACGTATAGAAATTATATTACATATATGTATTTATTAATAAGCAGATGTAAATATGCATATATTTTTAAAAGAAATTGGGAAGAAAATAGAAAACACATGTTAACTGTGGTTATTATACCTATGAGCTATTAGGCTCCTGGAAATCCTAGAAAATCTATAGAGAAAAATAATTCCAGAAACTTGTAATGGTTATAGTTAACATTAGGTTAGGTGATTATGGATCTAGATTATGCTGGCTAAAACATTTCCTGCAAGGGTTAAAAACATGAAGCAAATTGTATTAAAGAGCACACAAAAGAGAAAATGGGAGACAATCTCAAAACAATCTAATTTTATTTAATTTTTACTAAGAGTATTCACATTAGGAAGTAACTTGAAACTTACTGTATGTTCAAGTGCAGAAATTGCAATGTGTTCATGTGAAGAAATTACAACCAGACGTACCTCAAGAGAAACGATCATCTATACTAAACATAATCTCAGGTTTCTTCTGGCTTCAAGAAAGATATTAAAACACACAAGCATTTTGCCTTCCATAAATAGTGCAAAATAGTTGCCACAAAAGCAAAAGTCCAAAAGCAAAAAGCCCTAATTTATCTACCAAAGAAATAAAGAAAAAATAAAATAATAATAATAATAGTAATAATAATAACAAAAGATACTTTTTGTCTAGAACTAAAGGATAAAATTCTACTGAAGGTTATTTATTTTTTTTTCTTCCCATTCTGTAGGAAAGTTCCTTAGGATTTGGTGGACAATTGAGTTTTGATGGGTGAAAAATGAATATATCATTTAGAGATTTACAATGTTCTTGTGACAATATCAGAACTTCATTTCATACACGGGGAAATCATAGAATCAGGGAATGGTTTGGGTTGGAAGGGACCTTAAAGATAATCTAATTCCAACCCTACTGCCATGGGCAGGGACACCTCCCACTAGATCAGGTTGCTCAAAACCGCATCCAGCCAGGCCTTAAATACTTTCATGTACAGGGCACCCACAGCTTCTGTGGGCAACCTGTTCCACTGCCTTACCACCCTCATAGTAAAGAATTTCTTCCTTATATCTAATCTAAATCTACCCTCTTTTAGTTTAAAACCATTACTCCTTGTTCTATCACTACACTCTTTGACAAAGAGTCCTGCTCCTGTTTTCTTTTGGGCCCCCTTCAGGTAATGGAAGGCCACTGTAAGGTCTCCCTGGAGCATTCTCTTCTCCAGGCTGAACAACCCCAACTCTCTCAGCCTGTCTACAGAGGAGAGGTAATCCAGCCCCCTGATCATCCTCATAGCCCTCATCTGCACTCATTCTGATACGTCCATGTCCTTCTTGTGCTGGGGGCCCCAGAGCTGAACGCAGTACTCCTGATGGGGTCTCACAAGAACTTAGTAAAGGAGAAGAATCACCTCCCTTGACCTGCCAGACACAATTCTTTTGATGCAGTAAAGAATAGAGTTGGCTTTCTGGGCTGCAAGTGCATATTGCTGGATCACATTAATTTTTTTGTCCAGCAGTATGCTTAAGCCCTTGTCCACAGGGCTGTTCTCTATCCAGCCATCATCCAGCCTGTATTCATATTTGGGATTGTCCCAACCACACAGGTGTAGGATCTTACAGTTGGCCTTGTTGAACTTCATGAGATTTGCATGGGCCCATGTCTCAAGCCTGTCAAGGTCTCTCTGGATCAAAATCCCTTTTGTTCAAAATGTTGACCGCACTACACTGTTTAGTGTCATCCACAGACTTTCTGGTGATGCACTTTGTCTCACTGTCCTTGTCTCCAACAAAGATGTATAACAGTATCAGACCCAATGAAGACCCCTGAGGAACACCACTCATCACCAGTCTCTGTTGATAGCAACTCTTTGAATGAAATTATCCAGCCAATTCCTTGTCCACCAAGAAGTCCACCCATCAAATCCATCTATCCAATTTGGAGAGAAGGATCTTGTGCAAGATGATGTCAAATGCTTTGCACAAGTTCAGGCAGATGGTGTCATTTGGTCTTCCCTTATTCACCAATGCTGTAACACTGTCTTAGAAGTCCACCACATTTTACCAAGGTACAATTTGCCCTTGGTGAAGTCATGCTGGCTGTCACCAATCAGCTTTTTGTTCTGTGTGTGCCTATGCATAATTTCCAGAAGAATCTGCTCCATGATCTTGCCTGGTACAGAGGTGAGCTTGACTGGCTTGTAGTTCCCTAGGTCTTCCTTTTTTCCCTTTTTAAAAATGTGTGTATGTTTCCTCCATAGATAATACATGTAATTCTATGTAGCTATTGCTACAATAATACATTTGTTCTAAGAAGTCAGAAAAACTGCTTAGGATTTCCTGGCTAAACATTGCTGCAATTTTATTGTAGCTGTACAGCAATTTCAGTTGCTGCCTGTTGTATCACTTCAGTATAGTACCTCATTAGCTTTGGCATGCTATTTTCTTTTTAGATTTGCTACATTTGTAAAGCCTTGTGTACAATAAGACAGGACTACTGGACTTTGTTTGTTAAAGTTTGGTCACATTTTTTTCCCCATATTCCTTGGCAAAAGCTTGCCATCACAGGCAGCTTCACATGTATGCTAGAATGGCACAAGAATTATTCTTCTGCCCATTTAGAAAAAAAAAAAAAAAAAAAAAAAAAAAAAAAAAAAAAAAA